>NW_026600491.1:0-80000 GCF_029448725.1 Salvelinus fontinalis
TGTGTGTCAGTGCCTGTGTATGCGTTCCTGAGAATTGTGTCATGTGTCTCTCCTGTTAAACTCTGCACACTACAGCTGAGCGCCTGCAGGGGGTTTCAGTTCCTTAAATGGGGTAAACACCACTGTGTTCATGGAAAGAACAGCAACCACCCCACTTCCTACTCCTGAAGCAGTTCTCTGGAACTATGAGCAGTGGACTATTGACATGCTACTCTGTTAACACCAGCGGTGCAGCATTCAGGAGGGCAACCGTTCCTGACACTGCAGATGTGAGAAACTATGGGCACAACTGAACTGCATGAGGTTAGCACTGTTTCACATGGAACCATAACTTTTCCAAACATTATGTATTTGACAGTGGTGGAGCGCAACAGTTCACTGTAGATTCAAGACATTAAGGCACAACTAGGACTCTACTGGTATCTGAAGAACCTCATGGAGCAGACAGTGACTAACAGAGCAAAAACACCTTGATGGACAACGAGAAGACAGGAGTAGAGAACTGTGCAGCTGTCTATTTACAGTTGTCAAGACAGACAGCATAACAGTTTGCTTTCACTGCTGCTGGAGACAAGACTCTCTCCGGACTAACCAATCCAAATGGGATTTTGTTTTTTTCTGTCTGCGTCTCCTCTCCAGTGATTCGTCAAGATAACCCCACCACCACCGCCCTCCTATCCCACTCCACCAAACCACTACTAAATGTCTCCATCCCTCTATCCATCAACATAAGAGAACGAGAGACTGGCTGGCTCTGTTAACGGCATGAACCATAGCAGCAGCCCCACCAAATAAAGCAGCGGCCCAGCCCCTTACTCCATCCATAACATTACTCTTGACTGTTTTGGCCCACAGGACAGAGGGTTTCCGTGAACCCAGTGGACATAAACTTTAATAATCTAAAATAATGAAAGCCAATGGCCCGTAGGCTATTTAGAGCTTACAGTGAGTCTGCTGTGTATGTTCCCATAGAACAAGGCTAGTCTAATGACAGCCTACTGTGTTACAGGAGTAATTTCACCCAAGCCACTATATTACGCTCTGCCACATAAATGGGCTGGTTTTTGCGTTCTAAATGACCGTTTTTACATCAGTATTGTGACACAAATATGTTGTTTACATTTGTTTGCGTCTGAGAGGAATTGTAGGGAAGTGAGAGTATTGAGGCAACAGGGGAAAGAGCCGCAGATCCATAATGTCCCTTCCACCAGGTGGCTGATGAGATATGTTGGCATAACTGACATATTTTGTCTCCATCCCAAAGCCCTTGCTTGAAAGTGTACTTCACCAGACTGCCAAGAATGCCAAGAACCTTGCCCTCATCCAGGCCAAGGTGGCGAGACACGGTAGTGATGACACCATAGGCCTTGTTGATCTCTGCACCAGACAAGATGCTATTGCCAGCATACTCGAGGTCCAACATGTACACTGTGGTGTGTATGGGCTTCAGGCAGAGGTCTTTACGCTTTTTGATGTATTTCAGAACTGCAGTTACCTCTGCATGGAGCAACAGTGAAGTGGGCAGGGCAGTACAGATTTATTCTCTTATATCTGCAAGCAGTCTGAACATCATTGTGGCATTGTCACTCTCAATCCTTGCAATGGCAGCTGCTATAGGTTTCAGGAGTTTCAGGTTGCTTACCACTTTCTCCCAATATACATCATCCAGGAGGATCCTGATGGGGCTGTCGATAACAGACTGTGATAAGGCCATTTCTTGGAGAGAATCATTCTCCTCTAAGAGACTGTCAAACATGATGACAACACCACCCCAACGAGTGTTGCTGGGCAGCTTCAATGTGGTGCTCTTATTCTTCTCACTTTGCATCGGGAGGTAGATTGCTGCTATAACTTGTTAACCCTTCACATACCTAACAATTTCCTTGGCTCTCTTGTAGAGTGTATCCATTGTTTTCAGCGCCATGATGTCCTTAAGGAGCAGATTCAATGCGTGAGCAGCAAAGCCAATGGGTGTGATGTGAGGGTAGGACCTCCAATTGACTCAAATCAATTAGCCTATCAGAAGCTTCTAAAGCCATGACAATTTTCTGGAATTTTCCAAGCTGTTTAAAGGCACAGTCAACTTCACTGTAAGTAAACTTCTGACCCATAGGAATTGTGATGCAGGGAATTATAAGTGAAATAATATGTCTACACAATTGTTGTAAAAATGACTTGTGTCATGCACAAAGTAGATGTCCTAACAGACTTACCGAAACTATAGTTTGTTAACAAGAAATTTGTGGAGTGGTTGAAAAACGAGTTTTAATGACTCAACCTAAGTGTATGTAAACTTCCGACTTCAACTGTATATACTAGACAGTGTCAGAGGAAGGCCCCCAAAAAATTCTAAGGCTCCAGTCACCCAAGTCATAGACTGTTCTCTCTGCAAGCGGTAACGGATCACCAAGTCTAGGTACAAAAGGCTCCTTAACAGCTTCTACCCACAATTCTACCCCCGCAGAACAATTCATCAAATGGCCACCCGGACTATTTACATTGCAAGCAGTAGAAAATCTGACGTGCCAGTACTCAGCTCCGGTGAGCTCCTGCCCAAGTCAAGCACTGATCAGCCCAATGGAGAACACAACACCCAGTGGCTTCTAACTAACTGACAAGTGAACAGAGGTGGAGTCCATGTGTTCCCTTGATGCGGGTTTGTAGGGAAAGCACAGAAATACAGTCATCTCTTGTATATGTATGTGTGAATACTTCAACTACGCAAAACAAGTCCATTTGTGGTGTAGGCCTACGTCATCAAATCAGATGGGTTGTACTCCAATTGTAATACAGAAAACAAGAGCAATTTGTTTGCCTAAATATTAAATTATGCAACAGTAATCCATGTTTCAGATTAGTTTAGAATTCTAGTTTAGAATTCCTTATATCGGACAGACTGCAGAGAGAAGTGTAGCACTATATACCATCTGATTAAGTCAGTCATACAGTAGGTTGACCCCTATCAGCTTAACCCAATAACCTGAGAATTGACTAGTTGATTTTTAGGTTTATTGAGTTATTAATTGGTTGAAGGATTGATTGATTTGAGTTTGAAATGTGTCCTTCCGTCCTAATAGGCCTGCAATGACATCGGACTACTGTTACTTCCAGATGCACGCACACACACACACACTAGCGTTAATTGTTTATCCAATGGGAACCGCCACTAAGAGCAATTTCCATATTTATGTAGTTAATTGCCCTTGTTGCTATACAGTAGCCTATTCAATTTATGCAGGATAGTATTCAGTTAAGGGGGATTGTTGTTAGTGGAACTGGCAACCGATCAGCCGTGAGAAGTGACAGGACATAAGGGCTCGGACTGGGTCATCTGACTATAGCAGTACAGGGCACAACAATGTGGAAGGCTCAGATATAAAATCTATTACGTGGAACAAACATGCTCTCTCATGTTAGGAGGAATACTGTAGGTTCTACTCATGACATTTCTAGCTGTGATGTTCAACAGCGTTTGTCTACTTAACGTGGGGGAGCAGGCATGGTGGAGGTAGGTGGCAGAGACTTCCCTCCCCTTCTACATCTCCTCTTCGCCTGATATGGTTCTCAACAATAACATCTGTACAAAGGTTGAGGATCAAAACATGTACAGCAGCCCCCCCCCCCCCCCCCCCCCCTCCCCTCCCCAAGTCACATGTGTTTGTCAAAACTGCATCTTTAGGAATTTAACACATTCCATTGGCAGGGCTGTGCTGTTCACATGATCAGTGTTTCTTGGCTGCAGAGAGCGAGCAGCCAGGCTAAGGGGAAGACCAGCGGCCCAGACAATTCCCCTCTTAGTTCTGCCGTGGTCTGTCTCGGCCTGCGAGTGCGTGTCTGGTCTATACACACAAGAGAATGACTGAGCGCACAAGTCGACAAGCCAAATGGCCATCAGAGTAGTGGTCCAAACCACACGCTGGCATAGTGGAGGTGAACACACAAAACAGCCCAAGACAAGGCTATGCCATGTGTTATATGTTAAGGAAGTAAGACAATGAATGCATTGCCAATGCCAGACCTTTTACTTTATTTAACTAGGCAAGTCAGTTAAGAGCAAATTCTTATTTACAAGGACGGCCTACTCCGGCCAAACCCAGACGACACTGGGCCAATTGTGCGCCGCTCTATGGGACTCCCAATCACAGCTGGATGTGATGCAGCCTGGATTCAAACCAGGGACTGCAGTGACGCCTCTTGCACTGAGATGCAGTGCCTTAGACCGCTGCGCCACTTGGGAGCCCCACATAACCACATGTATGGGCATAACACTGATCAACATAATGGCCTGTTGATCGATAAGTTCTAGTTGAAAGAGCAGTATCTGGCTGAGGCCTATCTACTGTAAACAACAAATCCCTTCCAGACAACCAGCACGTCAGAATACTTTCTGAAATGTTGTCCATTACTTTACGAATAAACTATGAGGAAGGATCTTTTGTTTTTGGGATGATCGTTGTTCAGCTCAAAACCACATCACTTTCTCTGACCCAACAGTTAGAGGCTCTGTCACAGGCTGTATGGTTTCTGAATAGGGGAAGCTGAGTTGATGTGTGTTGAAGTAGCAGTAAAGAGCTAAGCTCCAAGGGCTGGTGTCTTGAGTTGTGTGAACACCTGCAGCCTGTCAGTCCACCTGGGAACCATAAAGCCAGGGTCTATAGTTGGAAATCCCCAAAATGTACAGATAAGCAGTAGTAAACTCAATAGAATTCCCTCAAAAATAAATAAAACAAAAACTCTTCCATTCTGCATAGTAGTACTGACCTGGAATTCAATGCCTGATCGACCAGTCCAGTCTCCTAGCCAAATGCCATTGGTATATCAGAGCGAGAGCGAGAGACAAAGTCGGCTCTACAAAATGTCGACGGGTCGAGCACTCAAGCTATTCCACAGGGTTCCGAGACGTACCCGAGAGACATACGGAAATAACGTTGGGAGAGTTCACGGGAATACTGAGAGAGAAGGTGGGAGTTCACCGTTTCTCAGCCACCAATCAGAGGGAGTGTAAACTAGCCCGCTCTCACAACAGGGTCTTCACTGGGAGGGGGGGGGGGGTGTCTCACCCCCTTCCTCTGGCTAGTAGCCAGGTCAGAGATATCGAGCAGCACCAGAGCAGAGCTCTATAATGCAATCAGGCTGGCCACAGGACACTCATTGGGGACAGGCTAAGAAAGGACTGGCCTGCACCTCTCGCCATCTCTCTCTTCACTAGACACACATCTCTTTTTCTCTGGTATAAACTCAATTCGATAAAGATTTTTTTTAAAGAGAGAAAGAACAAGACAAAAAGAAAAATAGAGAGAAAGAGAGTGATAGAGGTAGGTAGGAGTGTATGGTCTGTCCGTATGGGCCCGGCAGACTCGCAGTAACCCGAGAAATTACACAGGGCGGCGGCGGGCATTTCACAGCTTGTCTCCAGGGTTCCCCCTCCCCCCTCGCAAAAACACACACAGGAATCCTCAAGAGGGGAGATTGGGCCACACAAAAAGGGGCTGGGCCACAGCAGCAGTGGGTCTAGAGCCTGTATGAAGGCCCTGCAGAAGCACAGGTGCGTGTACATGTGGCAGAGACGACAGGTGAGCCGCCACAGGGGGGCGGGGCTGCATGCGCACACGTTTGACAATCCATACCAAACAGTAAAATGTGTGAGATACTGAAAAATTCGCATAATATTAGTTATGTAATGAGGTAAAGCCACTTATACACGGTCCCTTGTGGTCGACTCAACAGTAGACCACTCACATGGCTTGATAAAGAGTGACAAACAGTCCAGATCTCTAGATCAAACAGTAAAGTCACTAAACACTGAAATGTGAAGGGCACACCATTTTCTCTCAACGACCATGAATTACAGCGGCTGTAAAATGTATGAGGTCTGGATATTAAAATGTAGCATTACAGGCTTTATGGCCCAGTTATGCTCATCTAGTTCATGTCAGCGTCCCAAAACTGCAACCTACATAGTGCACTACTTCTGATATGAGCCCTAGTCAAAAAGTAGTGCACTAGATAAGTAATAGGGTGTCATTTGGGACGTGGCCAAGACATGCAGAAGGAGGAGGGAAGATGATTTAATGGTTGTTTCTAATGAAGCATGTCTTTTCTATGAGAGTGGATCTGGGAAGAGGCACAACTATAAGACTAAGAGGAGGACTGAGACAGACAGGCAGTTAACAACCTCTACTGGGTTAAACAGCTACAGCAGCAGCTCACACCCTGATACACACCCACAAACTGTGGGATTAGGTTAGAGACAGAGAAAGGAGGAGACAGAGTGACCCAGAGAGAGTGACCGAGCGACAGAACGACCCAGAGAGAAGTTGTCAGAGAGTGACCGAGAGGAAAAAGAGGTAGCACAAAAGTGAAACAGAACGAAAAGCACTAGACACCAGCATGGTAGACCACTATTCTCTCTTCCCTCTCTCCAGACATCTGGTAGCCATCAGCACCGCACACAGGAAGCGGACGCCATGCCGTTGCTGGGGCGCCAGGGAGCTGCGCCTTTTTCCTCCGTCAGACTCAGCGCTGCGCTCAGCAGAAACAACAAATCAGCCAGCAGAAGCCAGCCCTCACTGAACACAGCAGAAGCACAGAAGAGGCTCACATTCCTACTGCCACAGCCTGCCAAGAGGAGCCCTGAGCAGGGAGAGGGACAGAGTAGGCTGATTGAGGCTGGCTAATGGTGTGGGTTTGAGGCTAGCTCGGTGCATCTTTTATTTTCCTTCCTTTCTCTCCCTCCCACTCGCTCTCTCTCTGCCTACTGATGGCCTATGAGGAGGTGGAGGAGATTATTTATGATTGACATTCTGGAATATCCCAAAATGCACACACCAAACACATGCATACACACCTTGCTCACTTAGCCTCGGAACTGGTCCTGAACTCCTTCCAGGACGATTTCACATGTGCTTATACACAGGCTCCATACACTCTCAGCTTTAGAGACTTGTTCCCATGACTGCACAAACAATCCAGTGGTCTGGACCACAGAAACAGGATCACTAGAAAAAGCATTCCCATTCAAGTCAATGTTCTGTGATGGGTGGATGGCCTGCAGGTCATATTTGTATTTCTATGGTCTGGTTCCGTGAGCTACTGGAAGGGGTAGCCAGCTCTGCCTGAGATGCCAAAGCAAAAAGGGACCATCTTTGGACATCTGTGTGCTCCTGGGTCCCTGCAGCAGCCCCCTCTCTCTGGAGCGGCAGTAGGACTCAAAGTTGGGGCTGGAAATAGCCTCTCGCTCTGTCATAAGGTCTATTTTTACTAGCCCGATGACACCAACTGAATTCTTCCGCTGCTCTGTTTGCTACATAATTCAGTCTGAGACCGCCACAAACTACTTCAACGATGGCAACGTCAAAATAAGGGGTGTTGTACAGTACAAAGTAATCAGCGATTGGATCATCTCTAGCCAATCAGAGTATCAAAGCCAATGACAAATGTATAAAAATAAAAACGACACTTCACCCACGAGTGTTCCGGCCCAACCTCTCGGTTTCTGACCAATCAGAGCGGTTAGAATGTTTGCGTCGGGGAGGTAGTAGGTACTCAAGACAAATTGCAGAGAAGAAACTAGCATCCCTGGTCGTGGCGTAGCGTTTGGGTAGCCAGGCAATATCTTTACAGCGAGCCATTTTTCCAGCCAGACGTCACTGGACTGGCTTAACATGGAACAATAAATAACGATTTCTAAAGTTGAACTCTGAACACGTTCATATTATATCGTACTGCAAGTTGCATGTGTAGCCTGCATTGCATAATTTAGGACCAAATCTGGCTTAATTGTCTGCCATGGATACAGGCTAGCATTTAAACATATCCAGCCTTGTGAACAACAGCCATGCCAAGAGTCTGGAGAAGTGTCTTATCTGTGCTTCATAAGAACTGAGTCTGGATAGTGTTAGCATAATCAACCATAACGCCATGTGACTGTGGAGCTCTACCACAACCACAGGAGAGTTTCCACACAAAAAACAGAAAGAGTCTGTGTGTGTGTGTGTGTGTGTATACAACACACAGTGCACAAATCATTAAGGACACCTGCTGTTTCCATGACAGACTGACCAGGTGAAAGTTAAGATCCCTTATTGATGTCACTTGTTAAATCCACTTCAATCAGTGTAGAATGTAGATGAAGGAGAGGAGACAGGTTGAAGAAGGATTTAAGCCTTGTGTGCCATTCAGAGGGTGAATGGGCAAGACAAACAATTGAAGTGCCTTTCAACGGGGTATGGTAGTAGGTGCCAGGCTCACTGGTTTCTGTCAACAACTGCAATGCTGTAGGGTCTCAAAGTTTCCTGTGTGTATCAAGAATGGTCCACCATCAAAGGACATCCAGCCAACTTGACAACTGTGGGAAGCATTGGAGTCAACATGGGCCAGCATCCCTGTGGAAGGCTTGACACCTTTCAGTCCATGTCCTGACGACTTGAGGATGTTGAGGGGGAAAGGGGGGGTGCAACTCAATATTAGGAAGGTGTTTCTAATGTTTTGTACCCTCAGCGGGAGATAGATAAAGACTCAATGACAGTGTAAACAACAAGAGCCAGGCAATAAAGGAACACGTCTGTTTACAGACTGCACCAAGCGAGGCCAGCAGCCCAGCCACCAAGCAACGTGACAAAAAGCAAACAGTGTTGATTAAAGGGGGGGGGGGGGAATTAACTTCCAACTAGTTGCTATTTTCCCCAAGAGGAGTGGTAAGGAGAGAGGGAGAGAAGAATAGGGGGTGGTAGCATGATTAGCAGTGTTTGTCAGCGGAGCACGTTGGGAGTTATAACAGGCGGACTTTGGAAAGACGACATGGGCCTAGAATGCCACATGACCACCGCCGCAGTTGATGAGAATAGCCACAGAAACAGAGAACTGGTCACCAGGGCTTTCCACACAGTGGTAGTGAGTGACGCAAGGAAATTGTTACATATGGGGAAAGATGGGGTCTGTGCTGGTGGGCTTTCCCACTCCACAACACTAATAGAACAAGGACAAGTCAGAACACAAGTAAATACAGATAAATGTATACTTAGTTATAAATATGTAAAAACTCAGAAGTTGAATAGATCTCATCCCTGATATGATATCACTGCAGTCCACGCTGTCAGACAGTGTGCCTCGTCTGACCAGCTACACGTACCTGCTGTAGCACGAAGCCTGTGGGTTTTTGGCCGTGGGTCAACTCCAGGCCTATTCTTGCTCCCCGAGTCCCAGACAGACTATCAGGCAGAAAGTGTGCATACTTCAACTGTCTAGTGTCTGTTATAACAGCTTTCATCACTGAATTGCTAACTACACCAATAAAACCAAATCAGGCGAAAGCGAACACTCCTGTTGCCACACACACAAACCTGAGTGAAAAACAAGCCGCTCAAATACACTACCTCTCCAGACCGCACACGTCATGTTAAATGAGGCTTCCTCAATGTTATAAAACACTGGCGGAGGAGGTTTTCACCCATGTGTGTGTGTGTCCCTGTAAAATAACCCAAACTTTATTCATAGGGCTTCGCTTTAATTGGCTGCTGTGTTATTGTGGTTATGCCCGTTGTTTATCATGTCGTGATTGGGTTTCAAGCGGCCCCCGCTACGTAAACAAGCAGATGAACTTAGACAACCGAAAAGCGCCTTGGGTCGTCTGGTGATACTGGTGGAGCTATGGGTACATAAACACTCGTCAGGTGGTCGTTTTCTTTTTTGGAGAAACATTCAAATACAAACAATGAATGGGTCTGAGGCAGTTAATCTGTTTGGAAAATATTTCAACTTTAATTTCAGTCTTTCGAAACGACTGAAAAGAGGGATAAACAGGGTGTATGTGATATGTAACAGCATTGTAATTGCTGCGTCAACAAGATATCACCCTGCATTAATTTTGTATGCCTTTCTTTTTTATTTATATTTCTAATGGAAATTTAAATAATTGATGGCCGATGCAATCCATTATTTTCTGGGCATGACTGCTCCCACACAACATCAGTCTGCTGCTTTTCAAAATGGACTGTTCCGTTGTCGTGGTAGCCAGGAGAACATACACTGCATCCCAAATGGGACACTATTCCATATATAGTACACTACTTGTTGATTAAAAGCCGTGCAATACATAGGGAATAGTGCTGTTTGGGACACAGGGGCTCTCCAAATCTGTTCCTGGAGATCTACTGTCCTGTAGGTTGTTTTCACTCCAACCCTAATCTAGCGCACCTGATTCTAACAATTAGCTGGTTGATAAACTGGGGTTGCAGTGAAAACCTACCGGAGGGTAGCTCCTCAGGAACAGGGTTGGAGAGCCCTGGTCTTCAACAATAATGTATGCTGGCTGCTGGCTAGGAATAGCCTCTTACGCTAACGCCACACAAGCGCTTCTCTGTTCCACTTGCTAAGCAGATTTAATGAATCCTGTACTCAACAAAAAAGCGATTCCTTTGTTTCGTTTGACCACTCCACTGAGTCCCGTCTGTCTATCCGTCCGCTCTGTCGTTTGTTCAGAAGTTGCAGAATTTCCCCCTTGGGTGGTCGCAAATCAAAAGTGTTAAATTAGGCTTGAGCACGAGTAATGGCTTATAGGGCGCTGCAGCGAGCTACATATAGTAAGTGGTTCAGGTCAGGAAACAGACTCCCTCAAGCTGGTGGAGAGACATTTACAGGAGTGGAAGGATATTTTCTGAGCCGGCTAGAGGATGTCCTCAGTGAGTCTACTGCCATCATCCTATGGATTTGTCCCAAAAGCACCATATTCCCTATATAGTGCACTACTTTAGATCAGTGCCCATTTGGGACAGAGAGAGAGAGAGAGAGACACTCAAAACAGGGACCTTCAGGGTTCAACATTTTCCCTCTCAGCTCGTTGTGTCAGCCTGTCTCCAGAGTGTTGTTGTTCAAACACTGAGGCCCTGTGAGGGAAAGGATGGGAAAAGCACAGCGTGAATAACCCCTCGGAATGCTTTGGATGGGACCAACCAACTGAGCTTCCTATGAGGAGAGGAGCGATCCATGTCGCCATATGGGGAGGGGACACCGAGAGAGATTCCCCCTGCTGCCTCCCGGCCTCAACTGTCTTTGCACATTAAGTGGAGCTGACGAAGTAACAACCAACTTTTATCCCCTTTAATTTCCTTGGGTAGTTTAGAAAACACAGCACAGATGTCTCAAGACACACAACCTGCAGGGCTCTCTCTCTTTGATGAAAGCTTTACAAGTGATACCTCCATAAATTCCCAGATTGCGAGAGAGGCGAGAAACGAAAGAGGAAGTTTGTAAAAAAGAAAGATGGAAAGTGCAATGTCAATGAAATGAAAACCTAACAGAGTTGCATGTTCAGAGCAAACGGTTACATTTCTGCGGCAGGGAAAAATAACACTGGAGTGGTTGTGGTACGTTTCCTCATACCATCTCACCAAGACGAGAAAGGAGAACGTAACGCTTCTGAATGTGACCTTACATTAATACATCCTATTGGCCAGGGGTATTCAAGCCTACTCTACGAGGTCCGGAGCCTACTGGTACTCTCTTCTACCTGATAATGAATTACACCCACCTGGTGTCCCAGGTCTAAATCAGCACCTGATTAGAGGGGAACAATGAAAAAAAAGCAGCGGAACTGGCTTTGAGGTCCAGAGTTGAATTTGAGGGCTATAGTATATCAAATTTTAAAAAATACCTATCCTGTGTATGGATAAACCTGTAACAAACTAAACACCCACAACACTGTGGTCCATGAAGTCTATATGCCAGCGTATGGCCCCTAGCCATATGATAGAGACCCCTTTCTCTGGGGCCCTGCACTGTCATGGTTACACTCCCACTATATACGCTGTCTGTGTGCCTACATGTCTCCACTCTCCACAAAATAGAAAAAAGGCCTTAGTGTGCACTTTGAGCGGCCCAGTGCTCTGCCTGCCGGTAAACAGGGCGGTGCTGCAGACACAGGCAGGCCGCTGAACAGTTTAACCCTTGATCTCGTCCAATCAGGGGCTGAGCTGGCCAGCCGGGGACAAACTTTGCCCAGAGTGGTTAACCTCCCGGCAGCCGGCAGGACTACGTGTCTGGACTGGAGCTACTGTGGAGAGTAGAGGATGAATGCTCAGACAGTAAGGGTCAACACTGGAGAATGAGAGGGCACACAAACAGAAGCTCTACTTAGATCAACCTATACAGTCGATAGATGACCAGTTTCCCTTACAAAAAGCAGCAGAACAACCTCTGACCCCCCCTCTCAGTCAACGCCTCTACACACACGAAATACCCATCCCTGTATCTGTAAGGTCAACTTTACATTCAGAACTCTTGCCAGAGTTAGACCTACACTGCCGTTCAAAAGTTCAGGGTCAATTAGAAATGTTCTTGTTTTTGAAAGAAAAGCACATTTCTTTGTCCATTAAAATAACATCAGAAATACAGTGTAGACATTGTTTATGTTGTAAATGACTATTGCAGCTGGAAATATTCATTTTTTTAAATGGAATATCTACATAGGCGTACAGAGGTCCATTAACAGCAACCATCACTCCTGTGCTCCAATGGCACGGTGTGTTTTATAAAACTTGGATTAGCTTTTTATAAAGGCTAATTGATCATTATAAAACCCTTTCGCAATTATGTTAGCACAGCTGAAAACTGTTGTTCTGATTAAAGAAGCTATAAAACTCACCTTTTGTAGACTGGTTAAGTATCTGGAGCATCAGCATTTGTGGGTTCGATTATAGGCTCAAAATAGTCAGAAACAAAGAACTTTCTTCTGAAACTCGTCAGTCTATTCTTGTTCTGAGAAATGAAGGCTATTCCATGTGAGAAATTGCCAGGAAAGTGAAGATCTCGTACAACGCTGTGTACTACTCCCTTCGCTGTTCGGTTTCAGCGCAAACTGTCTAACCAGAATTGAAAAAGGAGTGGGAGGCTCCAGGGCACAACTGAGCAAGAGAACAAGTACATTAGAGTACATTAGTACATTAGAGAACAAGTACATTCGACCCCTCACAAGTCCTCAACTGGCAGCTTCATTAAACAGTACCCGCAAAACACCAGTCTCATCGTCAGTGAAGAGGCGACTCCGGGATGCTGGCCTTCTAGGCAGAGTTCAGTGTCTGTGTTCTTTTGCCCATCTTAATATTTTATTTTTATTGGCCAGTCTGAGATATGGCTTTTTCTTTGCAACTCTGCCTAGAAGGCCAGCATCCCGGAGTCACCTCTTCACTGTTGACGTTGAGACCGGGTGTTTTGCGGGTACTATTTAATGAAGCTCCCAGTTGAGGACTTGAGGTGTCTGTTTCTCAAACTAGACACTAATGTACTTGTCCTCTTGCTCAGTTGTGCACCGGGGTCTCCCACTCTTTCTATTCTGGTTAGAGCCAGTTTGCGCTGTTCTGTGAAGTGAGTAGTATACAGCATTGTACGAGATCTTCAGTTTCTTGGTAATTTCTCGCATGGAATAGCCTTCATTTCTCAGAACAAGAATAGACTGACAAGTTTCAGAAGAAAGTTTTGTTTCTGGACATTTTGAACCTGTAAATCAAACCCACAAATGCTGATGCTCCAGATACTCAACTAGTCTAAAGGCCAGTTTAACTGCTTCTATAAAATCAGAACAACAGTTTACAGCTGTGCTAACATAATTGCAATAGGTTTTTCTAATTATCAATTAGCCTTTTAAAATGATAAACTTGGATTAGCTAACACAACGTGCCATTGGAACACAGGAGTGACAGTTGCTGATAATGGGCCTCTGTACGCATAAGTAGAAATTCCATTAAAAACATTTTTAAAAGCAGACGTTTCCAGCTAAAATAGTCATTTAAAACATTAACAATGTCTACACTGTATTTCTGATCAATTTGATGGTTTTTTTTGTTTTTTTAAGTGCTTTACTTTCAAAACAAGGACATTTCTAAGTGACCCCAAACTTTTGAACGGTAGTGTATATTATGAGGTTGGCCTATAAACTGGATGGGCACCTGAAACCGGGTCATGATGTCGTGGTTACGGCGTAATCCTGAGGACCCGTAGGCTGTGTTAGGCATAATGGGTTCTGTTATTCACAGTCCCAGGCCGTCCTGAGAGGGCTCAAGTGAGGTCGCCTCCACCCACAACCGCTGCTGTCGTTAGCCACTGCCACACACACAGACACACCCGGCCAGTTTCACACACTCAGCAAGAGGGTCGCACACACCTGGCCTAGTGTAACTCAGTGGGGGCTCCAGCTAACAGCTTCAACCAGAAACAATCTGCCAGTGATCAGTGTTCCTTCTCATACTGCATGCAGGGCCTCATCTACACCACACAGATCCCATTAACACTGGAGGGTCAAAATACAGCCATTCATATTGTACAACACCATTAACGACACACACACACACAGTTCCAAAACGTACACACACAAAAGGTTACAAAAGCGGTGTTTAAACAGACGCCGCCAGGCTTTGGCAGAAGTGTGAATCAGATGAATTGGGTCAAAGAGTTGTTCGGAGACAGCAGTAGAACAGGCTGTTCCTACAGGGCCACAAAGAGGCAGCAGCAGAACGGGCTGTTATAGGGGCACAATGAAGCCATTTAGGCCAGAATGGACACGTACCAAATCATACAAATAGATAAACACATTCTTAGGGCCTAATGGATGTAGAGTGAGATAAATACACACTAGTCTATAGACCTGAAGGTAGTGAAGTAGTAGGCTACAGTGCAATCAGGTCACAATCAGTTTGCTCAGGGGCCTGGTGAAATGCAACACACTGCATTTATCCATTGGATTATGCACTTAACAAAATGTCCACTTTTTAAGGGAGTAGACCGTTCTCAGTGCTCCATCCACATAAGGATAAGTGTTCCCAGTCTGTCACTTCAGAGTGACATGCTGTAAGTAAGATGGACTTGATGAATGAACACCTCAGGGTGTCGCAGTCCACCAAGTTAGCAGTTACACAACCTCAGTGTGGCCAGCAGCTGGGCTGGCTCCCTACACTACCCTCCAGTTAAAACATCACACACACACACGGCCTCCCTATGTCTTGGGAATAAGGAACTTTGGTCACTAAGTGTCATGTGATCAGAGTCTCCTGTCTCATCTGTTCCTGCTGTGGGAGGGCATGGTTACTGTATCACCATGGTTAGTGTGTCACCAGCACTAGCAATCCCACAGTAACCCAAACACTCCCCTGGTTGACTGTCACACTTCACAAGGACAGAGGGAGTGTTGAGCTCCGGGTGCCGATTGATCATGACTAGGGGCTGGACTTCTTATCCTGACCATGTGACCTGAACAGGAATCGCTCTGGGCCCTCGATGCAGGCTCTAACTTTGGGGCGGCAGGTAGCCTAGTGGTTAGAGCGTCGGGCCAGTAACCGAAAAAACAAGGACTAAGTAGGGCTGCAGTCAGGAAAAACTCCTGTCCTATGCATGGGGAACAATAAACTGAGTTCTGTGCAGATTCAGATTGATCATAACATCAGTGGAGGGAGGACAGAAGGAATGGTATTTGGCAGGCGATGCCTTGGTTCAGTATGGCCAACCAGAGACATTGGGAGAATCTCAATTCAATACTCCTCACATCCTCCTCTTGCCCCGCCTCCTCCTCAAAACCCATTGGCTGAGAAAGCCAGAGGTCCTTCACCTCCAATGGGTTTTGAGGCGGCGGCAAGGAGAGAGGACACGAGGGGTATACAATCGAGGTTCTCCCTGAGAGATCGGATGAGGACAACTGTGGTTGCTGTGAAAACATGTAGAGCGCAGGGCCGTCCAGTTCCTAACGCAAACATCAATAGAGATATCCAATAAGCCACAAATACAATGCTTAACAGCCTTTTGGACACAGCAAGACTCTTTTGAAAATGGTCATTTGTGTCTCAGAGTTGTGGCGTGCAGTCTCTTTAATACGCCATCTTTGTAGATTAGGAGCAAATACAACTGATAGAGGGCCCACGAATACAATGGCGATAGATAACAGATCCCATATCATGGGAACTAATATACAGCCAACTGAGTCACACAGTAAAGAAAGGGGACATATACAGGGTGGCAATTTCATTATGGGTCTGAGAATGTTAATACTTTTCAGGTTAAAAAAACAAAGGTCATGTAAGACTATCAACAATGACATCCAGCTTCCAAAGAAGTGTGTGATTTATAGAGAGACAACCATTATTTTGCATAATCATGTTCTAGCTATGCAACTGTGATTGCAATGTATTTTTTCATATAATTTCAATACTGTACTGATTTATATAGGCATACCTCCCTGTCTCGTAACTAGGCAGAGTCTTGAGTCTACATGGGACACTTCACACCACTTTGATACAACGTGATTTGTTGCAGGTTAGGAGAGCATTTTTTGGTAACCTTAACCTCAGTCTCCTAACCTGCTGCGTAAGTTCTCCTAACCTGCTACAAAAAAAGTAACTTCGGTATCGAAGTGGCGTGAGAAGTGTGTTTCCTTAGTCTACATAGACTAGACTATGGAGAAGACTGAACATTCTCATTTCCTGTGACAACCAGGAACTACTTTCAAAAGCATTCCTTTTAAGAACACAAGTCAATTGGAATTCATTCACGACATTGTGAGAGTTGTCAATGTGATCTGTTTGTTAGATCCATACATTAGTCAAACCTACACTTAGGATTTTGACATTGAAGCTTGTGCTCAAACTATTATGGTATGACTAGACAGACGAGCAATTCAGTTGCCTTGCCGTGGAATGCGAATGTTGCACAGTATGGGACCATTTTCATGAATGCTTTGAAATAGGCCCACTGTTGGAATTTGCATAAAATCACTGAAAAACTGAACAGCATGCAGGCTGTCATCATAACAAGATGTAGCTTAGGAGGCCATTGTCACTTGACAATACTACAATCGGATTTGAAATCCACTTCTTGCTATTCATGAATTGTCGATAGTTTTGTTGTAGCAAACAAAGATTCGAGATGCTGAATAAACGTTGTGCAGCTGGGGGAAATGATTAGCGAGGCAACGTACGCAAATTCGAAATAATCGAAAGTGTTACATTTGCATAGCTACAATGTATCCGCTCTGTGGTAACGATCCAAAGCAAGATATGAATTTGATCAAGCTCAGACTTACGTAACGTCTCAACTTTTTTTCTGGAGGAGATTTTCTTAACCAGCCCGAGCACACCACATCTCCCCCGCTCATCTTTCCTCCTTTCTTCCTCGCCGTCTGGATGTTTGGGCCGAGATTGTTTTGAGTGAACCTGCAAATATTGACAGGGAGCGGTCAATGGAGAAGAAAAAAAAGCTGAAAAAAATTACAATGTCGCATTAGTTGAGATTTTATGAGTTGGGTAAGCGATAAATACCGTCACACCTCCTAGTCTGCGCTGCGAGTCACCAACAGCGACTTTAAGACAGTCCTCTGAAATGTATCAACCACTTTTGTCAAGAAGTGTGTTAAATAGCCAAATTAAATCCCAAAGTGTCGTGCGTCCGTGGTTACCTTCTTCTGGATATGTTTCGTACTCCAAGCAGAATAGTTGCTTGCAAGTGAAACTCGCCGAGTTTGGCTTTCAGTGAACGCGCTTTTATGCAATTCCTTCCAAAGTATAACAAATATTTTTAAGCACACTAGGATACTTATTTTCCCCTCCTTTCCGACGCATAATTGTTTCACGGAAAGTACAATGCCTTTTCACCCAAAAACGTAGCGTTTCACCGACCTTCCTCCCAGTTTCACTCCCTGTGTTTGCTAATTATGATTGACAGATCGGCAGCTCTGTGTTTTCCCTGAACTCAGCCTGACAGCCTCCTTTGGAACACGCAGGCAGAGGGAGAGGCGGCGTGCAGGAAAAATTTACCAACACACCATGGGACATGTAGTTCTCAATTGTTTGGCGTTTCTCCCCCTAAAACAAATAACCGCATTTTTATAAATTATTTGTTGCACATGGTTAGTATAGATTTACACCCATCTGACTGAATACCGGGGGGAAATATGTCTTTCTAATGACTGAATGGAATAACAAAGAAACTGCATTCCATTGTTCAATGTAGGAGCTCTCATACCATGCGCACGTGGAAACTACACTTACCACAATGGGCGCCATTCGTTCGCTCGAAGTCATGCAACCTCGAGGACAGAGTAGAAATGACCGTACAATTAGAAAGTTGGCGATTGCCATTACATTGTATCTATGTGTGTAAGTGTGAGCACCAAAACCAGAAACAACAAAACTCGAATAGGAATATTATAATGTCAGCAACAATAACTAAAACAGATCTCTTCATCATTTGTTTTACCTTTATTTAACTAGGCAAGTCAATTAAGAACACATTTTTATTTACAAATTTTTTTTTTTTTTTTTTTTTTTTTTTTTTTTTTAACCTTTATTTAACTAGGCAAGTCAGTTAAGAACAAATTCTTATTTTCAATGACGGCCTAGGAACAGTGGGTTAACTGCCTGTTCAGGGGCAGAACGACAGATTTGTACCTTGTCAGCTCGGGGATTTGAACTTGCAACCTTCCGGTTACTAGTCCAACACTCTAACCACTAGGCTACGCTGCCATGACGGCCGACGCTGGGCCAATTCTGCGGGGGGACTCCGAATCACTGCCGGTTGTGATACAGCCTGGATTCGATCCATGGTGTCTCTAGTGATGCCTCTAGCACTGAGATGCAGTGCCTTAGACCCCTCACCACTCAGGAGCCCAAATGAATGAAATGTCTGTTGCTTCATTGCAAGAGTAGGCTATCCAACCCTCGAAGACTCTAGTGGTGTTGTTCTTGTAGACCCTGAGCCTGACTATTGGCAATTTGACAGAGATGAGTTCCCATGAGGGTTAAAGTATCTGTGGAATCCTGGAATGTTATTGTAATGGTAAAAAGCTCTCCACTGTCTTTTGGCTATTAGCCTGTATTTGTAAGTGCATCTATAATGTTTGACTGCCAATTTCTAATGGGTTTGAGCATAGTATACATGAAGGTCAATATTGATTAACAAATAGTCAACTAATGTACCAAAACAAATATGAACTTTTCATATAACTTACTAATACAAATGAATAACTATTATTGTGCACAACAGCCATCACAGGGCGGCAGGTAGCCTAGTGGTTAGAGCATTGCTAGATCTAATCCTCGAGCTGAAAAGGTAGAAATCTGTTGTTCTGCCCCTGAACAAGGCAGTTAACCCACTGTTCCTAGGCTGTTGTTGTAATTAAGAATTTGTTCTTAACTGACTTTCCTAGTTAAATAAAGGTTAAAAAAACATTTCAATGTATGACTCAGGCAACACAATAACATTCAAACAATGTATTAATCATATGCAGATTCACAACTAAGTACAGTCATGACCCACCCAGTTGTGAGTGAGACTTTACATTCTAATATGAATCAATTTAAACATTCACATAGCCATTAAAGATATTTGTCACAGCAGGCAAGCCCAACCAGTGAGGACAAGAATTGAGTACATTTGTCAGTCTACCATCCATAATACTATTGATCCTACTTGTCAATGTCTTCCAAAATCCTATTCAGCCCGGGAGATAATTTTTCCTTTTTACTGTGTGCTCCTCAAGATGGGTCTATGACACCATAGAGCTGAAAGAAAGATATTGCTGTGGCAAAAGTTGCTCCAGTCACTGGCATTTTGCTGAGCCATGCTAGTCACTGGGGAACTTAACAGGAGCATAAATCCCAACTTCATGGTCCCCAATAGATTGAAATGGAAAAAGAGAGAGGAAGGGATGGAGACAGAGAAGGCATTATGTTTATTAAATTACATTTTAAATGAGTGGTTCCAGAGTTCATGCTTTTGCAAGGGACTTAAACTTTTATGAGAAAGGCATTAAAACCAATTGCATTTGACGTGTCATGGGTGGAGACCAACCACAGAAAAATAAAAACACTCAAAACAGGGATTAAACAATATGCATTTGTGATTTGTGTTTGTGTGGGGATGTTAGCTGCTCATCAATTCATCCCACGTTGGTTTTTGCCTTCATTGAAATCTCTGCAATAATAGAGGGGTTATAGCATCCATTTTAAAGCCCACCGCCACAATAATAGTATTTCATAACTTAAATTGAATTGAATTGTAGTGTACTTCATATGTTCCCAGAGGGAAATTGTTTTGCCACCATGGCAGTAAATACATAGACTGAAAAAGTTGCTCCTAAAAAGTGCAGCCAGGCAAATCTACATAGACTGAAAAAGTTGCTCCTAAAAAGTGCAGCCAGGCAAATCTATATACAATACTGAAATGTTTTATAAATGCAACAATTTCGACGATTTTACTGAGTTACAGTTATAAGGAATGTATAAGGAAATCAGTCAATTGAAATAAATTAATTAGGCCCTATTCAAGCCATGGGTGGGCTTGGGAGGGCATAGGCCCACCCACTTGGGAGCCAGGCCCAGCCAACCAGAATTAGTTTTCCCCACAAATGGGCTTTATTACAGACAGAAATACTCCTGTTTCATCAGCTGTCCGGGTGGCTGGTCTCAGACGATCCTGCAGGTGAAGAAGCTGGATGTGGAGGTGATGGGCTGGCGTCGTTACACTTGTTCTGCGGTTGTGAGGCCGGTTGGACGCACTGCCAAATTGTCTAAAATTACATTGAAGGCAGCTTATGGTAGGGAAATTAACATTCAATTATATGGCAACAGCTCTGGTAGAGATTTCTTCCGTCAGTATGCCAATTGCACGCTCCCTCAAAACTTGAGACATTTGTGGCATTGCGTTGTGTGGCAAAACTGCACATTTTAGAGTGACTTTTTATTGTCCCCAGCACAAGGTGCACCTGTGTAGTGATCATGCTGTTTAATCAGCTTCTTAATATGCCACACCTGTCAGGTGGATGGATGATCTTGGCAAAGGAGAAATGCTCACTAAAAGTGATGTAAGGAAATTTGTGCACATAATTTGAGAGAAATCAGCTTTTTGTGAGTATGGAACATTTCTGTGATCTTTTATTTCAGCTCATGAAACATGTGACCAACACTTTACATGTTGCATTTATATTTTTGTTCAGTATATTTGGGCAATCTGAACGTGCTGATGAAGCTGCTCTGGTGCTATCAAATAAAAGGCCACACTTGATATCATACAACACTGAGTTGTGTAACTTACAGTGAATGTCATTGCTCAAAAAAACTTTTCATGTGTCCTTACAAAACTGTAGAAGTGAAACGCAAATGGATCGGTCAATTAATAATTGAGTGCCATTGATTTTTCCCAAATGCTTTTTGAGGCGATTACAGTGCAACTACTACAGTGTGTTGTAAACCTAATGGCAGGGATACCGAATAGCACAGAAATGCCCCATTTGCAAACCACAAGCTTGCATTGCTACATTACACATATTGGCTATGCCATTAGCAACAGCAAGTGTGCTGATAGGGTCAACCGTTGCATACCATTCTCTCCCATTTCCTATTCATGTAGTGCCACTATTGCAAGTCTGACACTACTGTTTTAAGACCCATTACATAAAGATCCTTCTCAGTCTCCTTTTGGAGAGGGTAAGGGTTCTATAACATGTCGGCCCCATCTAAGAGGTTTTGGGTCAGTTTCCACTGGGTAAGGAAACCTATCCTGGCTGGTGACTTGAATGATGAGGCTTTCCCATGGGAGGTCTGTTTGACATCACCGTGAACTCTCCCTTCTGTTACTCCTATAATCTCTCTACTGGGTCATGTTCATTAGGGCACACCGTAACAAAACACTTCAAAATGTTGTGCAACATAAAACAAAAAATAGCGTTTTTTTTGTAACGGACATGTTCAGATATTACCTCCCCGTTTCAGAACGTTTCCCTCCGTTTGGTGCCTAATGAACACAACCCGTGGTATTATACAAGATTGTCAAGGAGGATGGATTTATTTCCTTCTTCCTGGACACTCCTTCAGTCTTACTCAAACATATTCACCTATGGGCATAGAAGAGCACCGGTAATTGACCAAATGCCGGGACTGTGCATGAGCAACCTTGAGACGCCACAGCAGTGACAAACGCACCACACCTGAAGCAGGTGGTCTTGGCTACAGCTTCAAAGCCACTCTGCTCAGTCTTTGATCTAGGGAAGGGAAAGGGGATACCTAGGTAGCTGCACAACTGAATGCATTCAACTGAAACGTGTCTTCCGCATTTAACCCAACCCCTCTAGGTTCTCTGATGAAATCACATCCACACGGGCCGAGGAAATGTTACCGCAACTTAGACATTTACATTTAAGTCATTTAGCAGACGCTCTTATCCAGAGCGACTTACAAATTGGTGCATTCACCTTATGACATCCAGTGGAACAGCCACTTTACAACAGTGCATCTAAATCTTTTAAGGGGGGGGGGGGGGGGTCAGAAGGATTACTTTATCCTATCCTAGGTATTCCTTAAAGAGCTGTTTATCTGTATCACAGCAACAGACTTCATTAAATGGGAACACCACCCAAAGGTAAATGTCTGGACATTCAATCATTAACAGTGCCTCAAAACCAGTCTTAACATTCACTCAAACATCAAGTGGCCAATTGGAAACCTAAGAACCATAGCCAGTACATGTAATGTTCAGTATGACTACAGCGGAGGAATGCCATGAAAAGAAAAACAATACACGTATCAACCCAACCTACAATATTTTAATGTTGAATAAGACAAAAGGTAGGAGGCATTGATTGTGTGTGGGCAGACTGGGCACTGACAACACATGAAGCTGAACACAGCCATGCATTCACACGGCCGATAGCTAGCTACTGCAGTGTGTTCAGAGAAGCCAATAATACAAGAGCATCTAAATGACACTTGTGGAAGAATGTGAACCGTGAAGAAGGTGTAAAACTCACCAGGGGGGCTTGTGGGTAGCATGAGGTGCACAGAGCAGGAAGACACAAACAAGACACTTTCAGCAATTCATCTTTAATATTGGGAGAAATAATGTATTGTACACTACTTTAAAACACTGTACAGCAAGGCTGAGGTTTGTGTCTTTCCAGTCAAATTCTGCTTGTAAAATCTGGATTAATAGTATCTAACAAAAAGGCACAAAATCTGCAACAAAAAAATATTATCCCTGAATGAATAACTTAATTATAAGAGTCAATGTTAGTAACCATAACCCCACCTTAAGAACGTTGTCAAACGTTCAGCATGCAATGGTTCTGACGCAAATTACACACGTTGTATTAAAAGATTAATCGCATCTTATACTTTTTGTATACAGTATTCATGGCATTAGTTAATCATATTCCATGTTTATTGAATATACTTTCGCACCCATATCTGTACATTTTATTGCATATGAAAATGTCTTATCTGACAAGTACACATCAATGAATCTCCTTATCAAAAATCAAACCCACCGCTTGAAAAAGAGAAATGCATGCAAACCAGAAAAGGTTATGAGGTCTAGCTTGTCCCGAGGCAGAAGGTTGGGAGTTATGGATGATAATAAAACGACAGAGCCAGATATGAGAGGTAAGACCCTCACTGTAAGGTTGAGTCCAGTGTTGAGTTCAGTGTTGTGTGTTGGATTTAAGTCCATGTGGGCGTTAACATTATGCATTGTATTCAAGTGCTCCCTCCAATATCTTCAGCGCTCTCTCTTTACGTTCATATGTGCTTCACCATCCACTGGATGAGTAGCCAACCAGACTTCTCTGTGCATGTCTCTCATTCATATGAGTCCAGTGGTCTTTCAGTGCTATATTTACTTGTCTCTCACTCACTCTTCCCAGTCCCTCCTCCATCAGAAGACCAGTCTGTTGACAGTGTTGAACCCCCCACCTCCTCCTCCTCCCCCCGAGGGACCACAGCTGCCCGGGGGTTCGTTGTCGTCTGGTCCGTTGGGCCTGAACGAGCAGGAGGCAGAGGCCGCCTGGAGAGCTCGGGTCCGCGCGTTCAGTTCCTGTTCCTATTGGACAAAGGAGTTCGGGACCATTAAACACTGTTCAGAGGGTCATTCATTAGGGACCAAATGGAAGAAAACAGAAACAGGCAGGGACTACCTGGAGTTTCATTTTCCATTGCAGAACGGTTTAAAATGTTGCCTGTCCTAATGAGCATGACCCAGGAGTTTGGGTATTCTGTCTGAGCAAGAAAATGCAGCTCTGCTGTCCTCTAGTGGTTACTGCAAATGTGTGGTTGAAGTCTTGTTTTTTTGAGAGATTAACGACTCATGAAATTTCACTTGACTAATTGCATCTTGAAAGCACAAGGGAAATGTGCAACATGTGTATGGTTGGCTTTCTGAATACTTGCAACATGTTTTGATCAAAGCTGGTTCAGAAGTACTTTAATCCTGTTAATAGATACATGGAAAGCAGGGTCCTGTTAAATTTTGAACATGGGCACAAGTTGAAAGAACATTCCAAAAATAAGTCCAAAAGAGAAGAGAAAAGCGTGACTTGACATTACCAGAAATACCCTGAAGAATATGAAAACGTGTCTGACATACCGATGCCACCCCCACAACAAAAAAAAAACGTATTTTCCCCACCATCACTGACTTTGCTGATAACCAGGGGTGCAACTTTGGTTTTAGACGCAGGGGGGGTGACATAATTATTATTATTTATTTTTTTATGTATCCAGTCAGATAAACATGCCAAATAGCCTACCGACCGCTCAGAGGCGTTCGCATGGTCCTAAAGCACACTGTTGCCTTGTTTTGTATCACATTCCAATGATAAAACTGTGGGGGACAAAAATGCAATTTCAGAATGTGTGTGTGTGTGTGTGTATAGAGGGGGGCATGTCCCCCCCGTCGCCAGTGAAAGTTGCACCCCTGCTGATAACTACTTTGTTTAGGGAAAATGTACTGATACGATTATGATATGTTGTCTCACCTAGCTATCTTAAGATGAATGCATTAATTGTAAGTTGCTCAGGAGAAAAGCGTCTGCTAAATGACTAAAATGTAAATACGCATGCACCTCAGCGTCCCATGCTAATCAAGCAATTAGAGGAAGGTTATTGGAGGCTAGCGTGATCATAAGTGAACACATTCCACTTCCCTCGGCCAATACATTAGCATAGCCTGATGCATCATTTAGGTCAGGATCACACTAAACGGTTATGCTAATGGCTGCGTCACCCCTCCTTGGCCTGTATTTAGTGACAGAAATGACAGGCTCCGACACAGGGTGGGACTGGAGGGCTTTTTATATAGAGATAATTGGTTTGAGTGAATCGGATTTTCACCCTTCTGCTACCCTGTTATCTAAAACTGGTCATGGAGAGAGAGACGAAAGTAGATTATTATAATATGGGTTGTTGCTCTCTAGTGGTTAAGAGGGTGGGGGTCAAAGGTGAGGCTTGGCCTACTTGTAAAGCCAATGGAAGAGGCTGCTTACGTCAACAATTTAAGAGTTAATTCGATAAAACAAAAAATTGCACTGATAACTAAAGAGACGATTTCCTTTTTAAGGTTTCAAACCAAAAATGAACATACTGTAAATGAAAGTGAGTAGAGCACTTGGATAAACACGAGCAAACAGAACACGCCTCATTCACTATACTGTAACTCCTCACATCCCCTTCTCTCACCTGTAAAAAGAGCTTGTTGTCCTTGGTGACGGCATCCATCAGTTCTTTCTGCAGCGGAGGTTCAGAGCCCAGTCTCATGCCGTTGGCCGTCACTCCACCGGTACTGTTCTGCCCCCCGGTAACGTCCTGTTTCCGGTAGATCAGCACGTAGGCCGTGTCCTTGGGGAAACGGTTGGTGACGTTCTGAACCGACCCCAACGAAGTGAACGTCACCCTGCTGTCGTTGAACAGCAGCCAATCGCCGGCCGCCTGACCCCCGCACACCTCCTCCATTTCCTGTTTGGGATGAGTCGCCCCAGAGCAAGTGAGTGCGATGGGCTCAGTCTGCCCGTTCCCAGACTCCTCCCCCAGGGCGAGGCGATTGGCTAGGTGGTGTTGGGCTCCGTCGGCACCGTTGAGGTTGCGGCCGTATGAGTAGTAATGGCCGCTCTCCGACGACATCCCAGAATGCATCACTACAGAGCTGAGGTCGTAGGGAACGAACTGGGCCACTGGCCACACCCCTACCTCACTTTCTCCTCCTGCCATCCCGTTGTCGCCCTCTAGCCCAGTCTCTTCCTCCTCTCTCTGCGACGGCTTCAGTTTCTTGGCCAGGTTTTCGCTGCTCACGGGTGAGTCCACTTGGAGTGGAGAGGATGGTGGCGAGGAAGAGGACGAAGAGTGTTTGGGTGGAGGGGCGTGCACGGGCAGTCTCATGAGCGGCGGGATGGTGACGTTGTCCAGAATCTTGCGGCGCACGTGGCACTTGGCGTCGTAGGAGAACCTCAGCAGCGTGAGGATGAGGTACTCGGGTGCCGCCACCACCCTCATCCCCCGCTCCGCCCGCTGCAGCGAGCCACACTTCTGGCAGAAGTAGGCGTTCTCTTTGTCCAGGATCTCTGGCGCCAGGAAGTAGTCCACCAGGTCAGGAACAGACAGCGGTGGCTCGCTGGACCCTGGAACAAAATGGACGCCGGTGGTGGCCGTGACGGGTTTGGGAGAAGGGCCTATTTCGGGAGCCTCGCTGCCCCCGTTGACAGCCCCCTGGCAGGTGCCCCGGGGTTCTTCTGAGGGGCCCTCGGTCTGAAGAGGGCTGGAGGTGGTGGAGGGACAGAAGGCCAGGGATAGGTCAGTGAAAGGTTCTTCTTTCTCCGAGACGCTGTTGCATGTCATACAGCGGATACCCGTGCTCAGCCTGCCTCCAAACATCCTCTCAATCAGCGTCCTCTTGTCATTCCCCTCAGACTTCCCCTCCACAGGGGCCACGGGTGACACTCCGGCATCCTCCACAGAGGTTTCACCCCCGGTGTCGTCGCTCGGTCCGTTGCCAGGGGAGACAACATTTGGCTTGGATGACATGAGAACCTGGATGGTTTTCTCCTCTTCATGTAACCTTGGCAACAGAACACGAGGAAACAAGAGAAAGTTCAACCAAAAATACAACATGCAAATGAATGTAACAGCATAATAAATGGAGCTGTCCTTTTCAATAACACCCATTCGAGTGAACATTAATTCTTTAACTTATTAAAATCCTTCTCTCAAAACACTAGATTTATACATACATTCTTTCCATCTATACCTGGAGTCATACAGGTTTTAGGAGTTGTAGGGTGCTCCAGCAGTCTACTAGATGGTGTACTACCTGTCCAGGAGGAAGGAGTTGTAGGGTGCTCCAGCAGTCTACTAGATGGTGTACTACCTGTCCAGGAGGAAGGAGTTGTAGGGTGCTCCGGCAGTCTACTAGATGGTGTACTACCTGTCCAGGAGGAAGGAGTTGTAGGGTGCTCCGGCAGTCTACTAGATGGTGTACTACCTGTCCAGGAGGAAGGAGTTGTAGGGTGCTCCGGCAGTCTACTAGATGGTGTACTACCTGTCCAGGAGGAAGGAGTTGTAGGGTGCTCCAGCAGTCTACTAGATGGTGTACTACCTGTCCAGGAGGAAGGAGTTGTAGGGTGCTCCAGCAGTCTACTAGATGGTGTACCTACCTGTCCAGGAGGAAGGAGTTGTAGGGTGCTCCAGCAGTCTACTAGATGGTGTACTACCTGTCCAGGAGGAAGGAGTTGTAGGGTGCTCCAGCAGTCTACTAGATGGTGTACTACCTGTCCAGGAGGAAGGAGTTGTAGGGTGCTCCAGCACTCTACTAGATGGTGTACCTACCTGTCCAGGAGGAAGGAGTTGTAGGGTGCTCCAGCACTCTACTAGATGGTGTACCTACCTGTCCAGGAGGAAGGAGTTGTAGGGTGCTCCAGCAGTCTACTAGATGGTGTACTACCTGTCCAGGAGGAAGGAGTTGTAGGGTGCTCCGGCAGTCTACTAGATGGTGTACTACCTGTCCAGGAGGAAGGAGTTGTAGGGTGCTCCGGCAGTCTACTAGATGGTGTACTACCTGTCCAGGGGGAAGGAGTTGTAGGGTGCTCCAGCAGTCTACTAGATGGTGTACTACCTGTCCAGGAGGAAGGAGTTGTAGGGTGCTCCAGCAGTCTACTAGATGGTGTACCTACCTGTCCAGGAGGAAGGAGTTGTAGGGTGCTCCAGCAGTCTACTAGATGGTGTACTACCTGTCCAGGAGGAAGGAGTTGTAGGGTGCTCCAGCAGTCTACTAGATGCTGTACTACCTGTCCAGGAGGAAGGAGTTGTAGGGTGCTCCAGCAGTCTACTAGATGGTGTACTACCTGTCCAGGAGGAAGGAGTTGTACGGTGCTCCAGCAGTCTACTAGATGGTGTACTACCTGTCCAGGAGGAAGGAGTTGTAGGGTGCTCCAGCAGTCTACTAGATGGTGTACCTACCTGTCCAGGAGGAAGCGGAGGTACTCGGAACAGTCCTGCTGGGAACCTGCATTGAACCAGGGGGGCCGAGACGCCTCAAAGAAGACTCTGGGGGCGTACGCTGCCCTCTGCAGGAGAGACACACACAAACTTTATGACCACTCACCGAATACACACACCAAGTGAAACGTCAGGGATGGATCCATAGTCATTTGCATTGAAAAACCCGATGGCCACTAACAGCAGCGGGAGACAAACCTGGGTGTGTGAGAGGAAGGTGAAGAGGAGCTGCAGTTTCTTCATCAGTGTGTTGGCAGTGGCATCATTCAGACGTAACGAGAAGACATGCCTCCTGAAACTGGGACAGGACCATAGAAGAGTTAGTGCAGAGCATTTCACAAGAACTTCCTACATAAATATTACAGCATTATATCATTCTATCATGAGAGGATTCAAGTGAGAACGTACATAGACAGCTTTGTTAACCATGTGATCAATTCAATATAAATGCAACGTGTAGTTGTGTGTGTACTAAATCCACTACTCACTCTGTGGCTGAGAAGAGTGTCTGTATGATACTGTTCATGTAGCAGGTGTTTCCCAGGTTGATGAGGCCAGTCTTGCCCGTCTCAGACTTGCCCGGCAACCTCAGCAGGCCTGAGGCAAACGAATTGGACTGGGACGTCCAGGCACTTTGGTTCAGAACCAGCTTGATCTTCTCCTCACCGGGCCCAGGAAGCTCCTAGAGGGGAGAGAGATAGCTTTCAGACACTCCATACACCACGTTTACTATACATGAGCTGCTATCCTTCAATAATGACATTATTCACGACGCCACAAACACTACACTTGGTCACATAAATAACGTAAACCTACCCACCCCCTCCCATGTCAGGTGGATCATAATATAAAGGACAGTAAATGTTTGATACATTAAAAAAAAAGGGCAACACTCGTGTGATCACTCGTTGTCAAGGTGTCTTACTTTGATGGCCTCCAGGATGTCGTCGTAGAGGTCGGGGAAGCCAGAGTACTGGTACATCATACAGTGGACGAGCTCTGTGAAGTGCAGCAGGAAAGCCTTACTGGTGGGCAGGCCGTCCCGCTTCAGACTCTCAACCAGGTCCACTATGTGTGGCACGACCTGGGGAACACACATTGAACGTATTGTAGACAAACATTTACATTAAAGTCGTTTAGCAGATGTACAGTTAGCGCATTCATCCTAAGACAGCTAGGTGAGACAACCAACACATCACAGTCGTGGTACGTCAATTTATCCTCATCAGCAAAGTCAGTGCTGGTAGACATGATGTTCTTGGTCATATGCACATCACAGCTGTTCTAATCTGTTACAAGGTGGAAAGGTGCAGTGGAGGAAACTAGGCACTGCATATAGCAGTAGAATTGCACTAAACACACTGATGTAGTGACTGGTAAAAACATCAACCTTCACATGCTACATTAAACCTCCCTTTTTGTTATGGGGGGGTGGGGGGGGTCACACTGACTTAAATGTAATCACCTCTTTAAAATGAATTGACAATCATGGCAGATGAAACCACCACCAGTCAACTAAAGGACCATCATGGTGCTTTAAACACTTTACACCTCATTAGTGGAAGAGCCCTGCTGAGAGGAGAGTGCTTCTGGGAAATGGAGTTTAATGGAGCCTGAAGGTATTTCAGCTAAATAGGGGGAATGAGGGAGGGAAAGACATGCGGTGCGCAATAGAACGAGTTGAATTGTGTGTTTCTTACCAAGTGGAAGGCCTCAGGAGAGTGTTGGAAACTCAGCAGCATATGGGAGAGAACCACTAGGGCCCCCTGTCGCACGATGGGGTACCACAGACGGTTGAATACCTACACACAAAGATAAAACACACAGCATATTTATTGTACACACACTGACACAGAAACACACAATTCAGAAGTGATATAGCTAGATACCATAATGACCAAACTACAGGAACACATTTTCATTCATGTGATCATCTATTCATCAGTTCTAACTGAAGTTACTCTGTAGTTATAGATGCTATCACTACAGAGTTTCTAAACCCAGAGGCGCAACATCGCAAGACTTCCGGGAACGCTTGCGAAACAGATCAGGCTTCTCTCCAATGAGAGAAGTGAAAAATTGTTCCTTAGTTGTGACTTGTCTCCAAATCTAAAGTCACAGGCTAGATTCCAGCCAATGTCTTCAGTAGTTGAACATGTTATTACTCCAACCTCGTGAAAGTGACACGTTTTCATTTTTGTCAAATACTACTTTATATCAAAGGAGTGCCTTTTATTTAACGGCCTGCACATGCACAGTTCAGCGCTAGACGACCGTTCGACACGATGACGTGTTTCTGCGCATGGGCTTATCTTGCCAACGTCGCCTACAAGTGTGATCGGAAGTTTCTATTGGAGAAGCAGTTTCTGCCCATCTTCATATAGAGTACTGTCTTTGCTATTACCATGTGTAACTACAAATAGTGGTCAGTACACTACCCACCAGTTCAATCTTAAGCAGGGTGACATCTATGAGGATGGTGAACTTCTGCACCGCAGCCAGTCCCTTCAGCAGGGCAATGACCCACATCTCCACATGGTGGGCTAGAGGCCAGGACAACCAGTCAATCATCCTGAGGAAGGAAAGAGAGAGAGATGGAGAGAACGGTAAATAAGGGCAGAAAAGCTCTATTAAATCACTACATCCCATCATGTATACACATCGCAAATACAACGGATTCATTTATTCAGTTTAGCTAATAAAAACACAGTAAAGGCACCCAGTGACCTGCAGAGTGCTTGAGTCATGCTGGTGTCTTTGACGTTCTGGTCGGTGGTAAGGCTCTTGATGAGAACTGTGATCATCTGGAGAGGTATGTGCTGGACCAGGCTGGCTAGGGCAATGGAGGGGTCGAAGGAGGTGTCTGTGCAGAACACAAAAAAACTTGAGTATAATTGACTGATGTTTTGTTGGGCCACAGCTTATAAAATATGTCCCAATTCTATTAAAATGTCTTGTTTACAACCTCTTTCCTAACCAAGTGACCCAATTCAAGTCTGATATTGAGTGGTGCATAAACTCTCCACCACCCTGGATCATTAAAATGACTGTAGTGACTGTTCCAAGTCTCAAGCATGTACTAACAAGCCTGACATTCCTAGTTTTTCCATAGGTGGGCGAAGGTGGAGGTCAAATTAGTGACTGCATTAGAAAATACATTTGTGTACTTTACTGGTGTACAGTAAAAATTGATATTGTATTTGAAACTGCTCATTTTGTTCAAATGATTTATAAAACTTTCTTTAACTAGGCAAGTCAGTAAAGAGCAAATTCATATTTACAATGACGGCCTACCTGGGAACAGTGGGTTAACTGCCTTGTTCAGGGGCAGAACGACAGCTTGTCAGTTCGGGGATTCGATGTAGCAACCTTTCGGTTACTGGCCCAACACTCTAACCACTAGGCTACCTGCCGCCCCAACTTGTATGGGGCATTGATGCATAGACACATACAGTGCAATTTGTGTGTGTGTGCTCATCTGTGACTGTGTGTGGTGCTCCCTCCCTCAGTCTCACCAGTGGAGGAGATTATAGCGAACACCTCCTGCAGAGATGGCAGCAGTGTGACCGGCTCCGCCTTCCAGATGTTCTGCAGCAACGTGCTGACCTTGGTCACCTGGTCCACGTACTCCCTCAGCTCCTGCTCCTGGCTGGCCGGACAGTGGAAGTACCCAATGGTCCTCACCAACTGCTGGCAGAACAAAATGGCCGCCTTCTCCCGGGGGATGCACTGTACGAAGTCTGAGAGCATGGTGGCAAGACGGGCGCACAGGGCTGGCTCAGGCCGTTCGCACACCATCCTTAGGATTTCTGTCTGGATGATGGAGAAGATATCCAGCACCGAGGGGCAGCTGATCAGCAGCCGCAGGCAGCCATGGATGTAGTCGACCACAGCCGGGTCTTTGCGGTCCAGGGGGCCGTAGCCCTGCTGTAACAGGCCCAGGACAAAGTCTTTGCTGAAGAAGAGCTCAAAATCAGCACGGTGGTAGCGGGCATAGGCCTCCAGCACCTGGAAGCCCACCTGTTTCTGGAAGGCGTCTTCGCCCAAGAAGATGAGGCGAGTGGTGAGGGTGTACAGGGCCTGACATTGCTCCGCCGTGACCTCTTTCTCTGCGGCTTCGACTACCTTCTTCACGATGGCCTTCTTCACTGGGACTGAGTGAGAGGAGCTGACCAGCGCCTCTAGAATCTTGTCCATGATGGCAGGCGATCTATATAGCTGTGAGGGGAAAGATCAGGGAGCAGTCCACACCTAAAAGACGAGAGCGAGCAGGACATCAACCACCATTAGTGACCAGTTACTTATTCTGGCTAGCTTTCAATTTCTCCATGGCATGTCCACCACAGCTAGCTAGCTAGACGTATGATTCGGTCAACAACTTGTAAATAACAAACTGTAATCGTTTTTACCATTGCTGAAAAGTTGTATAAGCATAGCAATATCACACGGCTATGAAGCTAGCCACAGGTAAACAAAAACAACAGAGCATCATGCTTTGCCTTATCATCACAAAGCTAGCTAACTTAGCTAGTTGAACAAGTTAACACGTTGAGCTAGTTACAGTAACCACAAGCGGCATGTTATCGAATTAAAATTATCTGAGATTAAAGGCATTGATGCACAAATAAAACATGTGTGGATAACAAACTTCTTTTTCGCAATCTAGCAAGCTAACGTTCTTTAACAAACTAGCTAGCTATGCTAGCATGACGTTAGCTGTGTATGGTATTGCAACAAAGCAGGCCGGAGATGTCACTAACTTAGCTATCAGAAATGTATCTTCCGAAACATCACGTACCAATATAATTCATAACACCAGCATCCGATTAAAATATCATAAAATGCCAGTTGACATTAGTCGCCTGTTGACAGCTCATTCATCTCTTATTTTGACATTACAAAATCAGCTGATTTAAAAGCCCTGCAGAAACGTCATTCCGATGGACCACGAATTTTTCTACGAGCCTTCTGCTTTTGACGATCTCATTGCCTGTTTAATAAAGAACGAAAATGGCGACTATAAAATAAAATATATAAACTTTTTGGGAATTATAGGTTTGTTTAAATACAAATATAAACATAATGACAATGGTTTGTAATGACTTAAAACAAAATGTATTATTCCACGGATTTATTTTACGCACTAACTGAGCTCATAGCCATTGGAGAGGCATAGCATTTAGACTGATTGATGTAGCAGATGGGTTATAAGTCAGTAAATGTGTGCAGTTTTTGCATTTTGGGGGAAAAACACGCAGCCACGCTACCAAAGTCTCGCGAGACAAAGCGGAACCATTGTGAACGCGGGTAGCGGGGAAAGGAAGCTAGCGAATGAATCACTTGTAGCCAGCCAGTTTCTTTCATAATAAACAGTAGGACTATAGCAGCGTATTTTCTGAAAGAAAGTTTTTGAAAAACATATCTGCCATTTATAGGCGGACGAAGTAATCGAATAAACAGACGATCAGTTTAAATCGTGGAAGAAATTCGATAACAATGTCCGAGACTGGAAACGGCGTGGAGCTGCGGGAAGAGCAAGCAGTTGAACTTGAAGAAACCGGAGGAGTGGAGGTGAGCCTGAACAAAATAATAATAATACAAATTCTGAGCCCATCATTCGAAAAAATGTCTCAACAAGTTTTAGATTATGCTAAAATCAACCATATGTCTTTTGTGAGTTCCAAATCGAGCCATCTCAAACTTTGTCTTTGCTAGCTCGAGTTGTTTAGCTAGCTAGCATTAGGGTCGTTAGCTAACGTTAATCGACAGCTCCGACCCATCTTCCCGGAGAGTGTGTCTCGCAGTACTATATAGTAGAGCTAGCAGCTAGCCTGTTTCATAAACACTCAGCTAACTATGCTAGCTAACGTTACAGCTAGTACACTTTATTTTAATACGCATCAAGGGTTTCTATACAGTTGTAGCAGTTGTTTACACCTGTTTGACGCTAAATTCGAGCCTCTTTATACTAGTGCAGCTTATCTCACATTAAGACAACTGGGAACTCTCAGTCAAATCGTGACCCCAGTGATCTTCAGGTTGGAAAGTCGGAGCTCTAGAGCAGTTTTTTCCCGAACCTGGTCCTCGAGTGCCCCCAACAGATTAATTGTTGTAGCCCCTTGACAAACACACCTCATCCAACTCATTTAGGGCTTGTTGACAAGTTGAATCAGGTTTGCTTGTCCAGGGTTACAATAAAAAGGTGTACTGTTGGGGGTACTCGAGGACAAGGGTTGGGAAACACTGCTCTAGAAAGATGCCCAAGTTCCAGATTTGGAATCCCGAGTTAGATCACCTTTTCAAAATATTTTTCCCAGTTGGAGATTGTTTTTCTTATTTTTTGAGTTCCAACTTGTCTTGAAGCCACTTAGGTCAGAAGTCTGAGATTTCTGAATTCTCAGTTGTTTTGAAAGTGGCGTTGCATTCCTCTTTTCCAGGAAAAGGATGATGTGTCAGAGGCCAGCAAGGAGGAGTCTTCTGAAGCCGGACAGGATGCCCAAGATGAGGACCCCTCTTCATCTATAGCGCCAGCCTATGAGGAGAAAGTGGTAATGGCACCCTGCTAGATGTTCATTTACAGTTTTAATATGTAATTATCCGGTTGTAAACGTAATTTGTTGCTCACAAATTTTCACTGTTTTTCTGTGTGTAGGCATCAGACCGGACCAACAGATTTGAGTACCTACTGAAGCAGACAGAGGTGTTTGCCCATTTCATCCAACCTGCGGCCCAGAAGACCCCCACCTCCCCGCTCAAGATGAAGCCAGGACGCCCTCGTGTCAAGAAGGATGAGAAACAGAATCTCCTCTCGGTCGGAGAGTGAGTATACAACGCAACACGCAGAACACTTGACCTGATGATTCGTCAGTCTTCCGTGGGAGTACATTTGGTGTACGTTTTGGGCATTTGATATGCTGTCTCTGATGAATTGCTCTCTTTGACAGTAACCGTCATCGTCGCACAGAGCAGGAAGAGGATGAAGAGCTGCTGAGCGAAAGCAGCAAGACCACCAACGTCTGCACCCGCTTCGACGAATCTCCCTCCTGTAAGCAGTCGCATGGTTTTACTTATTAAAGCGACCCGACCAAATTCACATAGTAATGCGTGTTATATATATCTCATTGAAAGCAAGTCTAAGATGCGGAAGATCTGTTCTAGGTACTCATTTTCTATGCTATCCGTGGTTAAGTTTTGCATCTTTTACTTTCGGTTTTGTACACCTGCTTCAAACAGCTGAAAATACAAAATGTTTTAGTTATGAAAAATACATTTCCCAGCGGTTTAGATGTTACAAAGATTCTCTACACTAAACTTGCTTGTTTTGTCACAGGCTGAAATTAGGTGAACTATTAGAATTTTAGCAACCAGGAAATGGCTTCTGCATAGTGCATCTTTAATGTAGCAAAGTCCTGACCGGGACTACTATAGTCCATATTTGAATGGCAAGTATGTCAAACTTGTGCAATACTCAGTATGTTGTGCTGTATCTATCTCCCAACAGTTGTAAAAGGGGGTACAATGAGAGACTACCAGGTCCGTGGCCTGAACTGGCTCATCTCTCTGTACGAGAACGGAATCAATGGGATTCTTGCTGATGAAATGGTAGGTTCTTGTTTCAAACTAAAGTGAAAAATATGACCTTTTTGGTATTCTGGTAGTTCTACATGCATATCTCTTGATCACTAGATGTTTTTGTGTGTGTGAGATACTCATGAATAGATCCTCCTGGACTACAGCAGTAACAGCATCCAAAGACCCATTCATGCTAAAATCGGTATTCAAATTATTGTGCTTTTTAAAAATATATATATACTCACACCTTGCTTGTTGTCCTTCAGGGTTTGGGTAAGACCCTGCAGACCATCTCTCTGCTGGGGTACATGAAGCACTACAGGAGCATCCCCGGGCCCCACATGGTGCTGGTGCCCAAGTCCACCCTGTACAACTGGATGAACGAGTTCAAACGTTGGGTCCCCTCCCTCAAAGCAGTCTGCCTCATCGGAGACCGAGAGCAGAGGGTGAGCTATGAGCAGCAGCAGACCACATGAATTCTCTGATGTAAACTGAACAGGGCATGTTGATTGCTGTAGATCAACTGGAAAGCATTAGGTGGTGACTGTGGGACAGTGTTGAGGCTTATGTGTTTTCCAATGTTCCATATGGGAAGAAATGTTGTCATGGAAATAGTTCATCTCTATCTCCGTCTGCAACTGAAAACGTAACACGTAGATTTCCTGCAACATAAGACTACTAATGGATATTCTGCATAATGCAAGCCAATGCAAGTCAGTCATTTTTCAATAACTTGTACTACAGCAGTTGCAGCGGGTTAGACTGGTGATGTTGCTGGGACTTTGGACTTGTGCCCCACCGATAACCCTGTATCTTCACCCTCTTTTTCCCCAGAATGCCCTGATCAGAGATGTGCTGCTGCCAGGGGAGTGGGATGTGTGTGTCACCTCTTACGAGATGCTCATCATAGAGAAAGCCGTGTTCAAGAAGTTTAACTGGAGGTACCTGGTCATCGACGAGGCCCACAGGATCAAGAACGAGAAGTCAAAGGTTAGGGAGCTTCTTAAGTTGACACACACACTGTATACATATTTGATTAAATGTAAATATGTGATTTAAAATGTGTATATACACTAACAAAACGTCAATGGGCTCAACTCACAAAAGACTCTTCAATGTTTTTTTAAAACTTGTGTATGTTTGTGCTGTAGCTGTCTGAGATAGTGCGTGAATTCAAGACCACCAACCGTCTGCTGCTAACCGGCACCCCGCTGCAGAACAACCTCCACGAGCTCTGGGCCCTGCTTAACTTCCTGCTGCCAGACGTCTTCAACTCCTCAGAGGTAAGAGGCAGATAAAATAGGATGAACTTTAATGTACTTGAGGGGAACAAATTGTTGAACACACAGACAACTACCCTCCATTAATACTACAGTTTAGGAATAACACTTAGTGAAAATAACAATATTCTCTATTTTTCACTTATTTAAAGGGCCCCGAAAATATGGATTGATTAAACTTTTTATTTTTCTCTCGAAGGACTTTGACTCGTGGTTTGACACCAACAACTGCCTGGGGGATCAGAAGTTGGTGGAACGTCTTCACACTGTAAGTATCTGAAACACTTCCTTACATTTAACTGTACTCTATACGTGAATCTGTACTGTGTATATATGAATAGTGAGTAAATAGTATTTTTGTCTCTTGGTGCTTTGACAATGTATTACTTTCAATTTTAATGTAATAACATCTTATGTTGTTCTTGTCTATAACTGTTTTTTGTGGACCCAGGAAGAGTTGCTGCTGCATGTTCCACAGTTAATGGGGATCCTAATGAACTAAACATGTATCCATGTAAGTTTTTTATCAAATAGTGTTATGGGGCCTTCCCTTACCTTTCATTGGTTGTTCTCTGTCTGTGTGTGTGTGTGGGGGTGGGTGGGTGTAGGTACTGCGTCCTTTCCTGCTGCGTCGTATCAAAAATGAGGTGGAGAAGTCTCTGCTGCCTAAGAAAGAGATCAAGATGTACGTGGGGCTGAGTAAGATGCAGAGAGAATGGTGAGTAGCCCACACACAGTCAACGTATGCCCTTTCCCCGCCAAACAAATTCTTCAGCCCTGCACACTATAATGTGTATTGAAAACAGTGTCCCGTCTCTCCTCAGGTACACCAAGATCCTGATGAAGGACATAGACATCCTGAACTCTGCAGGGAAGATGGACAAGATGCGTCTGCTCAATGTCTTGATGCAGCTGAGGAAGTGCTGCAACCACCCGTACCTGTTTGACGGGGCCGAGCCCGGCCCGCCCTACACCACCGACCTGCACCTGGCCGTCAACAGCGGCAAGATGGCCGTCCTTGACAAGCTGCTGCCCAAGATGAAGGCTCAGGGTGGGTGGACGAAAGGCTCCCCTCTAAGACGAGTTACAAACTTGGTGTTTTTATGGCCTGTTTGATGGCTCTGTGGCCCTTTCAACTTTAAAGTTGATATGGAGACAGTGTTGTGTAAAGGCTATTTCAGACTTTTGTGATTCAAACTACTATGCTAAAGTTGCAGCAATGTAGGCATGGTGGATGATTGATTGGCGGCCATTTTGAACACCCCTCCCTCTCCCAGGCTCCCGTGTGCTGATCTTCAGCCAGATGACCAGGATGCTGGACATCTTGGAGGACTACTGCATGTGGCGCAACTTCGGCTACTGTCGCCTGGACGGACAGACGCCCCACGAGGAGAGACAGGTACGACTATGACTCCCACTCCTGGATCTCATTAACGGCAGTGGCTTATTACTCTGGTCCCAGATCTGTTTGTGCTGCCTTCTTGTGACATTGACCATAGGAGTTGGCAGGGCAGCACACGCAGATCTGGGACCAGGCTAATAAATGGCTTGTAAATACAATTTAACTCATTGCAGTTTGAACACACTTCATTTAACGCTACATGTCCCATGTTCCTCTAGATCTCCATCAACACGTACAATGAGGAGAACAGCCCTAAGTTTCTCTTCATGTTGAGCACCAGGGCCGGAGGGCTGGGTATTAACCTGGCCACAGCTGACGTGGTCATTCTCTATGACTCAGACTGGAACCCTCAGGTCGACCTACAGGCCATGGTCAGTACCTCTCATTGACCCACGTTAGTGGACTAATTAATCAGTCTTTTATATGACATTTTACTATTACTGTAATTAGAATTTGCCCTACGGATTTAACATGTTCAATTCCCCCTCGTTTGAATCATATCACAACAACTGAGCTTACATTCAATAGAATCTCTCACCAGTAACTTAATTTATCAAGATGCTTCTACCTGGTAACTGTTAGACACTTACCTGTTTGGTTCATTTCACTTTTTTTCTCAGGACCGAGCTCACAGGATTGGTCAAAAGAAGCAGGTGCGCGTGTTCCGTTTCATCACGGAAAACACAGTAGAGGAGAGGATCGTGGAGCGGGCTGAGATGAAGCTCCAACTGGAGTCCATCGTCATCCAGCAAGGTACTGCACCGGTGGCCATTTTGGATCTCCTCTTCCCAGTTTCAAACCTACACTATTGAAGTCAATGCCTTGGTAATGCAACTGGCTGACTTGTCTGTGTCTACTGTGTCTGTTCTGCAGGAAGGCTAGTGGATCCCAACGCCAACAAGTTGGGGAAGGACGAGATGCTGTCTATCATCCGGCACGGCGCCACGCACGTCTTCGCCTCCAAGGAGAGCGACATCACCGATGATGACATCGATGAGATCCTGGAGCGAGGCGAGAAGAAGGTCAGAACACAGGCGGACAAGGGCCTAGCGCTAGCATTGGGCCTAGCATTAGCATTTATCTGCACTCAGATCATTTATATAATATGTGATAGCATTGCTATATGTGGGTTGATATGGCAGTATCTAGAGGCCAAACACATTAGCAATGTGTAGCTAGATGCTAACGCTTTGCTGTGTGTTTGTATCTGACAGACCATGGAGTTGAAGGAGAAGATGAACACCATGGGCGAGAGCTCCCTGAGGAACTTCACCATGGAGTCCGACAACAGTGTGTACACCTTCGAAGGAGAGGACTACAGGGAGAAGAAGAAGGTGGTCACCAACTGGATCGAGCCACCCAAGAGAGAGAGGAAGGCCAACTACGCCGTCGATGCCTACTTTAGAGAGGCCCTGCGTGTCAGCGAGCCCAAAGCACCCAAGGTAAGCCTCACTACCGCCGGCCTCTGGCTATGTATACGCACGCCGCTGGGATAGCTGTGTGGAATGAATTAGGCCATCTTTCTCCATGACTAAAACTCCTGTCCTTCCAGACTATCTTTCTCCATGTCTAAAACTGCTGTTCTCCTCTTCCAGACTATCTTTCTCCATGACTAAAACTGCTGTTCTCCTCTTCCAGACTATCTTTCTCCATGACTAAAACTGCTGTTCTCCTCTTCCAGACTATCTTTCTCCATGACTAAAACTCCTGTCCTCTTCCAGACTATCTTTCTCCATGACTAAAACTCCTGTCCTCTTCCAGACTATCTTTCTCCATGACTAAAACTCCTGCTCTCCTCTTCCAGGCCATCTTTCTCCATGACTAAAACTGCTGTTCTCCTCTTCTAGACTATCTTTCTCCATGACTAAAACTGCTGTTCTCCTCTTCTAGACTATCTTTCTCCATGACTAAAACTGCTGTTCTCCTCTTCCAGACTATCTTTCTCCATGACTAAAACTCCTGTCCTCTTCCAGACTATCTTTCTCCATGTCTAAAACTGCTGTTCTCCTCTTCCAGACTATCTTTCTCCATGACTAAAACTGCTGTTCTCCTCTTCCAGACTATCTTTCTCCATGACTAAAACTGCTGTTCTCCTCTTCCAGACTATCTTTCTCCATGACTAAAACTGCTGTTCTCCTCTTCCAGACTATCTTTCTCCATGACTAAAACTCCTGTCCTCTTCCAGACTATCTTTCTCCATGACTAAAACTCCTGTCCTCTTCCAGACTATCTTTCTCCATGACTAAAACTCCTGCTCTCCTCTTCCAGGCCATCTTTCTCCATGACTAAAACTGCTGTTCTCCTCTTCTAGACTATCTTTCTCCATGACTAAAACTGCTGTTCTCCTCTTCTAGACTATCTTTCTCCATGACTAAAACTGCTGTTCTCCTCTTCCAGACTATCTTTCTCCATGACTAAAACTCCTGTCCTCTTCCAGACTATCTTTCTCCATGTCTAAAACTGCTGTTCTCCTCTTCCAGACTATCTTTCTCCATGACTAAAACTGCTGTTCTCCTCTTCTAGACTATCTTTCTCCATGACTAAAACTGCTGTTCTCCTCTTCCAGACTATCTTTCTCCATGACTAAAACTCCTGTCCTCTTCCAGACTATCTTTCTCCATGACTAAAACTCCTGTCCTCTTCCAGACTATCTTTCTCCATGACTAAAACTGCTGTTCTCCTCTTCTAGACTATCTTTCTCCATGACTAAAACTGCTGTTCTCCTCTTCCAGACTATCTTTCTCCATGACTAAAACTCCTGTCCTCTTCCAGACTATCTTTCTCCATGACTAAAACTCCTATCCTCTTCCAGACTATCTTTCTCCATGACTAAAACTGCTGTTCTCCTCTTCTAGACTATCTTTCTCCATGACTAAAACTGCTGTTCTCCTCTTCCAGACTATCTTTCTCCATGACTAAAACTCCTGTCCTCTTCCAGACTATCTTTCTCCATGACTAAAACTGCTGTTCTCCTCTTCCAGACTATCTTTCTCCATGACTAAAACTCCTGTCCTCTTCCAGACTATCTTTCTCCATGACTAAAACTGCTGTTCTCCTCTTCCAGGCTCCTCGTCCACCTAAGCAGCCCAATGTGCAGGACTTCCAGTTCTTCCCCCCAAGGCTGTTTGAACTGCTGGAGAAAGAGATCCTATTCTACAGGAAGACTATCGGCTACAAGGTATACAACATGTACTGTTACTAGTGTAACTGTTGGTACATCAGTGATGGCAGCTGCCACTTAAAATCGAATGACGGGCTCATAGTAATGGCTGGAATAGTATATATGTGTTTGAGCCGTCCTCCCCTCACCAGCCTCCTCTGTGGTCAGTTATGATGCCGTCAGTGTGATAATGTTCCATCAGACGGCGGCCATTTTGGATCTCCTTTGCATTTTCAAACCAACACAGTCGGTTTAGAATGGGATGTATCTGTTGAGTGTATATGTGATATACATTTTCTCTCCAGGTTCCTCGTAACCCAGAACTGCCCAACTCGGCCCAGCACCAGAAGGAGGAGCAGGCCAAGATTGACGAGGCCGAGGGCCTATCAGAGGAGGAGCTGGAGGAGAAGGAGAACCTCCTCTCGCAGGTATTGGCTGAAACAACTTAAACACTCTAGACATTCATCATAGTGCCCTACTCCATGTCATATTTATAGAACTACATATAGTTCAGTTGAGATACTCTTTTTAATGGCTTCAACTACAAAGTAGAGACAAATGTTAGCATTTGTGGCTTGTGTCGTTACAAACTGTCATCGATCTCTCCACAGGGCTTCACCATCTGGAACAAGCGTGACTTTAATCAGTTCATCAAAGCCAATGAGAAATGGGGGAGAGACGACATCGAGAACATCGCCAGAGAGGTGGAGGGCAAAACCCCAGAGGAAGTCATGGAATATTCCGGTAAGAAGAATCTGAATCTACTTCTTATATAGCTAGTGGACATGACTCCCAAGTGTATGACAGAGATCTAGAGTATTATGATCTAAACGTGTGTGTGTGTACACACAGCTGTGTTCTGGGAGCGCTGCAACGAGCTGCAGGACATTGAGAAGATCATGGCTCAGATCGAGAGAGGAGAGGCCCGCATCCAGAGGAGGATCAGCATCAAGAAAGCACTGGACACAAAGGTAAGCCATTTCAGTGAGGTCATCATTAACAAGAACAACATTGGGGAGCCAAGACCTTTTATTTTGATCAGATGGTCGATACAGTTGTGAAAACCTCTGGGCCCTCCCAACCCTTCTGAAGGTATGTGTCTGGGCCCTCCCAACCCTTCTGAAGGTATGTGTCTGGGCCCTCCCAACCCTTCTGAAGGTATGTGTCTGGGCCCTCTCAACCCTTCTGAAGGTATGTGTCTGGGCCCTCCCAACCCTTCTGAAGGAATGTGTCTGGGCCCTCCCAACCCTTCTGAAGGAATGTGTCTGGGCCCCCCCAACCCTTCTGAAGGAATGTGTCTGGGCCCCCCCAACCCTTCTGAAGGAATGTGTCTGGGCCCCCCCAACCCTTCTGAAGGAATGTGTCTGGGCCCCCCCAACCCTTCTGAAGGAATGTGTCTGGGCCCTCCCAACCCTTCTGAAGGTATGTGTCTGGGCCCTCCCAACCCTTCTGAAGGAATGTGTCTGGGCCCTCCCAACCCTTCTGAAGGAATGTGTCTGGGCCCTCCCAACCCTTCTGAAGGAATGTGTCTGGGCCCTCCCAACCCTTCTGAAGGAATGTGTCTGGGCCCTCCCAACCCTTCTGAAGGAATGTGTCTGGGCCCTCCCAACCCTTCTGAAGGTATGTGTCTGGGCCCTCCCAACCCTTCTGAAGGTATGTGTCTGGGCCCTCCCAACCCTTCTGAAGGTATGTGTCTGGGCCCTCCCAACCCTTCTGAAGGTATGTGTCTGGGCCCTCCCAACCCTTCTGAAGGTATGTGTCTGGGCCCTCCCAACCCTTCTGAAGGTATGTGTCTAGGCCCTCCCAACCCTTCTGAAGGTATGTGTCTGGGCCCTCCCAACCCTTATGAAGGTATGTGTCTGGGCCCTCCCAACCCTTATGAAGGTATGTGTCTGGGCCCCCCCAACCCTTCTGAAGGTATGTGTCTGGGCCCTCCCAACCCTTCTGAAGGTATGTGTCTGGGCCCTCCCAACCCTTCTGAAGGTATGTGTCTGGGCCCTCCCAACCCTTCTGAAGGTATGTGTCTGGGCCCTCCCAACCCTTATGAAGGTATGTGTCTGGGCCCTCCCAACGCTTCTGAAGGTATGTGTCTGGGCCCTCCCAACCCTTCTGAAGGAATGTGTCTGGGCCCTCCCAACCCTTCTGAAGGTATGTGTCTGGGCCCTCCCAACCCTTCTGAAGGTATGTGTCTGGGCCCTCCCAACCCTTCTGAAGGTATGTGTCTGGGCCCTCCCAACCCTTCTGAAGGTATGTGTCTGGGCCCTCCCAACCCTTCTGAAGGTATGTGTCTGGGCCCTCCCAACCCTTATGAAGGAATGTGTCTGGGCCCTCCCAACCCTTCTGAAGGTATGTGTCTGGGCCCTCCCAACCCTTATGAAGGTATGTGTCTGGGCCCTCCCAACCCTTATGAAGGTATGTGTCTGGGCCCTCCCAACCCTTCTGAAGGTATGTGTCTGGGCCCTCCCAACCCTTATGAAGGAATGTGTCTGGGCCCTCCCAACCCTTATGAAGGAATGTGTCTGGGCCCTCCCAACCCTTATGAAGAAATGTGTCTGGAGCTGGTGTCTGATCATGTCTACCGGAGGCTTACCATACACCCTGAAGGACATCTTTTCTCTCCCTCGTTGTAGATTGGTCGCTACAAGGCGCCGTTCCACCAGTTGAGGATCTCGTACGGCACCAACAAGGGGAAGAACTACACGGAGGAGGAGGACCGCTTCCTCATTTGCATGTTGCACAAGCTGGGCTTCGAAAAGGAGTCGGTCTACGACGAGCTGCGCCAGTGCATCCGCAACTCGCCCCAGTTCCGCTTCGACTGGTTCCTCAAGTCCAGGACCGCCATGGTGAGTTGAGTGGCCCCGGGCCGACAGTGGAATTAAGTACAACTTTGTTGTAGAATCAATAGAGTACAACCTGTAGATGGAAATGTGTCTTTACTTCTTCAGTAACACGATAACCTTTCATTCAAAACATTATACATTTCAAGAGTTGTGGTTGTGTGTGTGTGTAGGAGCTCCAGAGGCGATGCAACACCCTGATCACCCTGATTGAACGAGAGAACATGGAGCTGGAGGAGAGAGAGAAGGCAGAGAAGAAGAAAAAAGGACCACGGAGTCAGTCTTCTGTAAGACCACACTTCCTGCCCATCACTGAATTCTCTGCTCATACAGTCCTCTATCTCCGTGCATTGTGCAGGAAGACACACATCACACTAACAATATCACACAATGTTCTTTTCCACTATATAGTCTTGTCTAAACCAATATACCATTGTAAGTAGACGTTATTGTATGAAGTGACGATTTTTATGATTATTTGAGCTGACACTCCTTTTCTGTCTTCCTCTTCATCCCACACTTCCTCAGGCTCAGAAGCGTAAGGGAGAAGGAACCCCAGACCCGCGAGGAGGCCGCAGGAAAAAGCTAAAGCTGTGAAGTGGTGATGGTCAGAATGAGGGCAGCGGCAGGCAGCAGTGTAGTAGTCGTAGCGTCTGTTTGTTTTGTACGGGTTACCGTGGTGATACATGATGATGATGATGATTTACTGTATAAAACCCAAGAGGACTGAGCTTTTCTTCGCTATAGCGTGTCGTTCTATCTAGAAGATGCCAGGAGGGAACCTAGGTTCTTAGTGTCGATTTAAGGCAGCCCCCCGCACCTCTCCGATTCAGAGGGGTTGGGTTAAATGCGGAAGACACATTTCAGTTATACAACTGACTAGGTGTCCCTCTTTCCCTATTGTATTCCTTCTATTCACAGGCCTGCTAGTAGGGACTAACTGGCATACTGCAGCTGATTTAGTTGAATTTTCTTTTTGTTTTAGTTTTCTACCCTTTTTTACTAGTACTTGAGGTGATGAGAAATGTATTTATGCCTGTTTGGTTATGTTATCACATTCCATTGATTGTTACGACACCTGTATGTATCCCCCCTCCCACTCTGTTATGTTACCGACCTACATTGTAGAAAATGTATTTTTGGAACTTGTCACTAATAAATTACCCCTTTTTTTAAAAATAAGTCTATTATGCAAAGAAAATATACTTATGTTGAATATTTGTGCAAAGCTTTTCACACAAAGAGCCGTGGACGTTCACAAGCAGTCTGAGTGAAGACTAGGACCGAAATCATTCGGAAAAGTACATTTGTATTTGGCAGTTAAAGTTGGAGTACATCAAACAATTGATTGAAATTATCACAAAATTGATAAGTCACCAATTTGATCTAAATTGGTCGGAGACAAATTTCTGTACCTTAACTAATTGGCACCTATTAACTTATACTGTCACTTGCATAAGATCAAGATGGTCACATTCTTCAGTTGATAAACAGCATCAAATGTGGGGTTTACATATTTTTCAAGTTGCACCAGGGTTTAGTAATGAATACCTTTTTTTGTTTGCATTGTCCTGTGTTGACTTTGAACATCCTATACATGCAGGTATGTACAGACTTATGAGAGTTAATAATATGCACATACACGTGATTTTTTTTTAAACCGCACCTGAAACAAAAATGTATAAAAACATTCTGAATGAATAGTTTACGCACTTGAATGACTAAAATGGGCAACATCACAATCCCATTGAATAGCACCATGTCTATGGGCACACCTGCTGACTACTGAGGGCTTTGTAAAGCATAGCAGTGCATCAATCAATATTAGAAAAGACACAAATTTACCACATTTGATACAGCCAGCCTCGACCGGACCGACACAACCCAACATTCGATCCACTTGGCTCTCTATCTCACACTCAAAAAAACAAATATTAGTTGACACGGATTGAACGACCGACAACAAAAATACCACGATAGGCTAGTTCTCTTAAGAAAAACAGGACAGTATAGTCTCCTCAAAGCTGCTTTGCACTATCAAGGGGGACATTACCTTCTGGAGATGCCATTACTGTTTTAAGATTTAATTGGGATGTTCAGCTATGGCAGTTAGCATAGTTGGAAGGGGTATTCTCCACAACATCAGCCCTTGGGGACTCTTAATATTTGACACATGAACTAAAGCACACCTGAATGGAGTTCTGAGGGGGACGAAAACCCATGTTATACCACAGGAAAAGGGGTGAAAACACTTCATTGAGGGTTCATGGATCCTCACATGACTTTCTCTCCAGGCTTGGTCAGCCATGCATTCATTCATACTCTGGTTATAGGCCCACAACACACATCAACTGACATCAACTGTCCCAAGAATTGGCTGTGCTGTCTTCAGTGCTAGCCGAAGGCAGGGTTGGCCCTGTCTTAGGGCTCTATTCAATCCGTATTGCTGAAGATCAAGTGTTACAGCGTGATTGAAATTTAAAGCCAGTGTTCCCGAGTTAGCGGAGACTGTATTTACGCTGCATATGTCGGCTCAATCGGAAATGACCTTTACATTTCTATCACGCTTCAGCGGTAAGGACTGGATAGAGCCATTAGACGGCAGCGCAGTGGTAGAGGGTGGAACTGTTGACAACTGTCAATGTCTTATCAGAAGGCCACGGGGACGGGATGGTGTTGGTAGGAGGGCTGTCTCTAGTCTTGAGCCTAGACCTCAGAGCTGTCCAAGCTGCTGCGCCCAGTACCCATCATGCCCTTTCTGCTGTTGCCACTCCCTCCGCTGTAGGCCGAGCATGACGAGGTGGAGTAGGGAGGGAACTGGCTCTTCTTCTGGTTCTTCCTCTTGCGCCGCACCAGCAGAATAACCACCATGGCAACCAGGCATGTGAGAAGGATCAACCCGGCCAGGCCTACCAGCGTGGGCAGGGTGGAGGTGTCCGCTGGCTCCCTGCCGGAGCTCTCCAGGAGGGGGCGCTCCAGGAAGGGTGAGTCGCGGTCCGACCCAGCCCGGTCACGTCCCCCCCATGGCTGGCGCTGGCTCACCACCAGGCGGTCCGTGCGGTCCAGAGCGATGTGCTGGATGTTGGTTCCCCGATTGTTGTCGGTGCCGATGTCCTGGGCCAGGTCCGGAGCGGGGGCGGCACGACGGTAGCGACCCAGGGAGGAGGTGTGGAGGTCGGGCTGAGGGTCGGCCACAGAGGACAGGCTGTGGTGGTACTCCAGGCTGCGCTTGCCGATGCCACGGTTGGCGTTGTCTCGGGAGCGGACGGTGTAGATGGTGTGGATGAACCACTCCCGACCTGCGGCCACCTGGAACATCCAGACACAGTGGAGCTTGAGGTTAGTGATAAAGACTTTGGCCTATACCTTTCAGTGTGTGATTTCAAACTAAATTCTTGTGTTTTTTTGTGCAAGTAATCAAATTCAGATTTCAGAAACCAGATTTAATTCAACCATACAGAGACTATTTTCCCATTAGTATCCAGTTTACAGACCATATTAGGTACGATTAGAGTCAAAGAGAGCCTCTCTGGGGGAGGGGGGCTGCGTGTGTGCGCGCGTGTCAGCTGACCTGGAAGAGAGGCGAGGAGGACAGGGCGAATCCGTCTGAACCAGGCTGTCTGACCAGAGGCAGGCCTCCAGGAGTGTCCAGGGCCAGAGTGGCATCAAACAGCACATCTCCAAACGCTGTGGCCTGGGTCTCTGGCTGAGCCTTGTCCTGAGGAGCAAAACACACACACAGGTTAGACCACTGAAATAATTAGAGATAGAACCTAACTTAGAAATATTGTATAGGATGTCTATGGATTAGAGGTAGGTAGCTTAGCGGTCAAGAGCATTGGACCAGTAATCAAAAGGTAACTGGTTCGAATACCGTGGCCGACTAGGTGAAAAATCTGTCGACGTGCCCTTGAGCAAGGCACTTAACCATAATAGCTCCTGTAAGTCGCTCTGGATAAGATCGTCTGCTAAATGACTAAAACGTAAAATGTATTTCAACAGTCTAACAGCAGCATGGCTCACATGTACTGAGATATCAAGAACACAAATGGTTGTAGATGGTTGAAGCAAGAAATTACCTGTGAATTAATTAATTAATTAATTAATATAGCAAAACTGACCAAACTGCATTCAAAGTGACCATAACAAAACTCCAGAGGAATCTCCCCCTGAGTGGAGGCAGCATGTGTTGAGTGATTGGCGTACGCACCAGGATCTTGAATCTGTAGAGCAGTGAAGGTGCGTCGGCCAGGCAGCCATACTCCTTGTTGGTGGGGTTGTACTTGGGGACGTAACCGTCAGCTCCTGTACACAGGAACACCTTCTCTATACTGCAGGAGAAGGAGTCACCCAGGTTCTGGACTGGGTCCACCATCACACGGCCGTAGATAGAGGAGCCTGGAGAGGGGGATGGAGGGAGAGATTAGAGGAGGGTGGTGTCCATTGCTCTGTGACAGTTCAACAAGCACTGAAAGCTTCATTAAATGGTTATTAGACTGTTAAATATGATCTTTACATTCAAACTCAGAAAGCAGTTAGATAGAAAGCTGTGTGAGTTCTATAAGATAAAACAGCTAATAATATACATTGAGTGAACAAACATTAGGAACACCTTTCTAATATTGAGTTGCACCCATTGTCAGGGGTATGGACTCTACAAGGTGTCCAAAACGTTCCACAGGAACTCATGTTCTCTGTGTTCTCTGTGCCCATGTTGACTCCAATGCCTCCCACAGCTGTGCCAAGTTGGCTGGATTTTCTTTTTGGTGGTGGACCATTCTTGATACACAAACTATTGAGTGTGAAAAACCCAGCAGCGTTGCAGTTGTTGACACTCAAACCGGTGTGCCTGGCACCTACTACCATACCCCGTTCAAAGGCACTTCAAACTTTTGTCTTGATCCTACACCCTCTGAATGGCACACACAATCCACGTCTCAATTATCTCCAGGCTTTAAAATCCTTCTTTAACCAGGTCTCCTCCCCTTCATCTACACTGATTGAAGTGGATTTAACAAGTGACATCAATAAGGGTTCATACTTTCACCTGTATTCACCTGTGCAGTCTATGTCATGGAAAGAGCATGTATGTTGACTAGTGGTGTATATTTCTATATGTTGACTAGTGTTGTGTCTATCTATATGTTGACTAGTGGTGTATCTATCTATATGTTGACTAGTGGTGTATCTATCTATTTGTTGACTAGTGGTGTATCTATCTATATGTTGACTAGTGGTGTATCTATCTATATGTTGACAAGTGTTGCATCTATCTATATGTTGACTAGTGGTGTATCTTTCTATATGTTGACTAGTGGTGTATCTATCTATATGCTGACTAGTGGTGTATCTATATGTTGACTAGTGGTGTATCTATCTATATGTTGACTAGTGGTGTATCTATCTATATGTTGACTAGTGGTGTATCTATCTATATGTTGACTAGTGGTGTATCTATCTATATGTTGACTAGTGTTGTATCTATCTATGTGCTGACTAGTGGTGTATATATCTATATGTTGACTAGTGGTGTATCTATCTACATGTTGACTAGTGGTGTATCTATATGTTGACTAGTGGTGTATCTATCTATATGTTGACTAGTGGTGTATATTTCCATATGTTGACTAGTGGTGTATCTATCTATATGTTGACTAGTGGTGTATCTATCTATATGTTGACTAGTGGTGTATCTTTCTATATGTTGACTAGTGGTGTATCTTTCTATATGTTGACTAGTGGTGTATCTATCTATATGTTGACTAGTGGTGTATCTATCTATATGTTGACTAGTGGTGTATCTATCTATATGTTGACTAGTGGTGTATCTATCTATATGTTGACTAGTGGTGTATCTATCTATATGTTGACTAGTGGTGTATCTATCTATATGTTGACTAGTGGTGTATCTATATGTTGACTAGTGGTGTATCTATCTATTTGTTGACTAGTGGTGTATCTATCTATATGCTGACTAGTGGTGTATCTATATGTTGACTAGTGGTGTATCTATCTATATGTTGACTAGTGGTGTATCTATCTATATGCTGACTAGTGGTGTATCTATATGTTGACTAGTGGTGTATCTATCTATATGTTGACTAGTGGTGTATCTATCTATATGCAGACTAGTGGTGTATCTATATGTTGACTAGTGTTGTATCTATCTATATGTTGACTAGTGGTGTATCTATCTATATGTTGACTAGTGGTGTATCTATCTATATGTTGACTAGTGGTGTATCTATATGTTGACTAGTGGTGTATCTATATGTTGACTAGTGGTGTATCTATATGGTGACTAGTGGTGTATCTATCTATATGTTGACTAGTTGTGTATCTATCTATATGTTGACTAGTGGTGTATCTATCTATATGTTGACTAGTGGTGTATCTATCTATATGTTGACTAGTGGTGTATCTATATGTTGACTAGTGGTGTATCTATCTATATGTTGACTAGTGGTGTATCTATATGTTGACTAGTGGTGTATCTATCTATATGTTGACTAGTGGTGTATCTATCTATATGTTGACTAGTGTTGTATCTATCTATATGCTGACTAGTGGTGTATATATCTATATGTTGACTAGTGGTGTATCTATCTATATGTTGACTAGTGGTGTATCTATATGTTGACTAGTGGTGTATCTATCTATATGTTGACTAGTGGTGTATCTATCTATATGTTGACTAGTGGTGTATCTATCTATATGTTGACTAGTGGTGTATCTATCTATATGTTGACTAGTGGTGTATCTATCTATATGTTGACTAGTGGTGTATCTATCTATATGTTGACTAGTGGTGTATCTATCTATATGCTGACTAGTGGTGTATCTATCTATATGCTGACTAGTGGTGTATCTATCTATATGTTGACTAGTGGTGTATCTATCTATATGTTGACTAGTGGTGTATCTATCTATATGTTGACTAGTGGTGTATCTATATGTTGACTAGTGGTGTATCTTTCTATATGTTGACTAGTGGTGTATCTATCTATATGCTGACTAGTGGTGTATCTATATGTTGACTAGTGGTGTATCTATCTATATGTTGACTAGAGGTGTATCTATCTATATGTTGACTAGTGGTGTATCTATCTATATGTTGACTAGAGGTGTATCTATCTATATGTTGACTAGTGGTGTATCTATTTATATGTTGACTAGTGGTGTATCTATATGTTGACTAGTGGTGTATCTATATGTTGACTAGTGTTGTATCTATCTATATGTTGACTAGTGGTGTATCTATCTATATGTTGACTAGTGGTGTAACTATCTATATGTTGACTAGTGGTGTATCTATCTATATGTTGACTAGTGGTGTATCTATCTATATGTTGACTAGTGGTGTATCTATCTATATGTTGACTAGTGGTGTATCTATCTATATGTTGACTAGTGGTGTATCTATCTATATGTTGACTAGTGGTGTATCTATCTATTTGTTGACTAGTGGTGTATCTATCTATTTGTTGACTAGTGATGTATCTATCTATATGTTGACTAGTGTTGTATATATCTATTTGTTGACTAGTGGTGTATCTATCTATATGTTGACTAGTGGTGTATCTATCTATATGTTGACTAGTGGTGTATCTATATGTTGACTAGTGGTGTATCTATATGTTGACTAGTGGTCTATCTATATGTTGACTAGTGGTGTATCTATCTATATGTTGACTAGTGTTGTATATATCTATTTGTTGACTAGTGGTGTATCTATCTATATGTTGACTAGTGGTGTATATATCTATTTGTTGACTAGTGGTGTATCTATCTATATGTTGACTAGTGGTGTATCTATCTATATGTTGACTAGTGGTGTATCTATATGTTGACTAGTGGTGTATCTATATGTTGACTAGTGGTGTATCTATCTATATGTTGACTAGTGGTGTATCTATATGTTGACTAGTCGTGTATCTATCTATATGTTGACTAGTGTTGTATATATCTATTTGTTGACTAGTGGTGTATCTATCTATATGTTGACTAGTGGTGTATCTCTCTATATGTTGACTAGTGGTGTATCTATATGTTGACTAGTGGTGTATCTATATGTTGACTAGTGGTCTATCTATATGTTGACTAGTGGTGTATCTATCTATATGTTGACTAGTGTTGTATATATCTATTTGTTGACTAGTGGTGTATCTATCTATATGTTGACTAGTGGTGTATATATCTATTTGTTGACTAGTGGTGTATCTATCTATATGTTGACTAGTGGTGTATCTATCTATATGTTGACTAGTGGTGTATCTATATGTTGACTAGTGGTGTATCTATATGTTGACTAGTGGTGTATCTATCTATATGTTGACTAGTGGTGTATCTATCTATATGTTGACTAGTGGTGTATCTATATGTTGACTAGTGGTGTATCTATCTATATGTTGACTAGTGGTGTATCTATATGTTGACTAGTGGTGTATCTATATGTTGACTAGTGGTGTATCTATATGTTGACTAGTGGTCTATCTATATGTTGACTAGTGGTCTATCTATATGTTGACTAGTGGTGTATCTATCTATATGTTGACTAGTGGTGTATCTATCTATATGTTGACTAGTGGTGTATATATCTATATGTTGACTAGTGGTGTATCTATCTATATGTTGACTAGTGGTGTATCTATATGTTGACTAGTGGTGTATCTATCTATATGTTGACTAGTGGTGTATCTATCTATATGTTGACTAGTGGTGTATCTATCTATATGTTGACTAGTGGTGTATCTATTTGTTGACTAGTGGTGTATCTATATGTTGACTAGTGGTGTATCTATCTATATGTTGACTAGTGGTGTATCTATATGTTGACTAGTCGTGTATCTATCTATATGTTGACTAGTGGTGTATCTATCTATATGTTGACTAGTGGTGTATCTATATGTTGACTAGTGGTGTATCTATATGTTGACTAGTGGTGTATCTATATGTTGACTAGTGGTGTATCTATATGTTGACTAGTGGTGTATCTATATGTTGACTAGTGGTGTATCTATCTATATGTTGACTAGTGTTGTATCTATCTATATGTTGACTAGTGGTGTATCTATCTATATGTTGACTAGTGTTGTATCTATCTATATGTTGACTAGTGGTGTATCTTTCTATATGCTGACTAGTGGTGTATCTATCTATATGTTGACTAGTGGTGGTGTATCTATCTATATGTTGACTAGTGGTGTATCTATCTATATGTTGACTAGTGGTGTATCTATCTATATGTTGACTAGTGGTGTATCTATCTATATGTTGACTAGTGGTGTATCTATCTATATGTTGACTAGTGCTGTATATATCTATATGTTGACTAGTGGTGTATATATCTATATGTTGACTAGTGGTGTATCTATCTATATGTTGACTAGTGGTGTATCTATCTATATGTTGACTAATGGTGTATCTATCTATATGTTGACTAGTGGTGCATCTATCTATATATTGACTAGTGGTGTATATATCTATATGTTGACTAGTGGTGTATCTATCTATATGTTGACTAGTGTTGTGTCTATCTATATGTTGACTAGTGTTGTATCTATCTATATGTTGACTAGTGGTGTATCTATCTATATGCTGACTAGTGGTGTATCTATATATATGTTGACTAGTGGTGTATCTATCTATATGTTGACTAGTGGTGTATCTATCTATATGTTGACTAGTGGTGTATATTTCTATATGTTGACTAGTGGTGTATCTATCTATATGTTGACTAGTGGTGTATCTATATGTTGACTAGTGGTGTATCTATCTATATGTTGACTAGTGGTGTATCTATCTATATGCTGACTAGTGGTGTATCTATCTATATGTTGACTAGTGGTGTATCTATCTATTTGTTGACTAGTGGTGTATCTATCTATATGTTGACTAGTGGTGTATCTATCTATATGTTGACTAGTGGTGTATATTTCTATATGTTGACTAGTGGTGTATCTATCTATATGCTGACTAGTGGTGTATCTATCTATATGTTGACTAGTGGTGTATATTTCTATATGTTGACTAGTGGTGTTTCTATCTATATGCTGACTAGTGGTGTATCTATATGTTGACTAGTGGTGTATCTATCTATATGTTGACTAGTGGTGTATATATCTATATGTTGACTAGTGGTGTATCTATCTATATGTTGACTAGTGGTGTATATTTCTATATGTTGACTAGTGGTGTATCTATCTATATGTTGACCAGTGGTGTATCTATATGTTGACTAGTGGTGTATCTATCTATATGTTGACTAGTGGTGTATCTATCTATATGCTGACTAGTGGTGTATCTATCTATATGTTGACTAGTGGTGTATCTATCTATTTGTTGACTAGTGGTGTATCTATCTATATGTTGACTAGTGGTGTATCTATCTATATGTTGACTAGTGGTGTATATTTCTATATGTTGACTAGTGGTGTATCTATCTATATGCTGACTAGTGGTGTATCTATCTATATGTTGACTAGTGGTGTATCTATCTATATGTTGACTAGTGGTGTATCTATCTATATGTTGACTAGTGGTGTATCTATATGTTGACTAGTGGTGTATCTATCTATATGTTGACTAGTGGTGTATCTATCTATATGCTGACTAGTGGTGTATCTATCTATATGTTGACTAGTGGTGTATCTATCTATTTGTTGACTAGTGGTGTATCTATCTATATGTTGACTAGTGGTGTATCTATCTATATGTTGACTAGTGGTGTATATTTCTATATGTTGACTAGTGGTGTATCTATCTATATGCTGACTAGTGGTGTATCTATCTATATGTTGACTAGTGGTGTATCTATCTATATGTTGACTAGTGGTGTATCTATCTATATGTTGACTAGTGGTGTATCTATATGTTGACTAGTGGTGTATCTATATGTTGACTAGTGGTGTATCTATATGTTGACTAGTGGTGTATCTATATGTTGACTAGTGGTGTATCTATATGTTGACTAGTGGTGTATCTATCTATATGTTGACTAGTGTTGTATCTATCTATATGTTGACTAGTGGTGTATCTATCTATATGTTGACTAGTGTTGTGTCTATCTATATGTTGACTAGTGGTGTATCTTTCTATATGCTGACTAGTGGTGTATCTATCTATATGTTGACTAGTGGTGGTGTATCTATCTATATGTTGACTAGTGGTGTATCTATCTATATGTTGACTGGTGGTGTATCTATCTATATGTTGACTAGTGGTGTATCTATCTATATGTTGACTAGTGGTGTATCTATCTATATGTTGACTAGTGCTGTATATATCTATATGTTGACTAGTGGTGTATATATCTATATGTTGACTAGTGGTGTATCTATCTATATGTTGACTAGTGGTGTATCTATCTATATGTTGACTAGTGGTGTATCTATCTATATGTTGACTAGTGGTGCATCTATCTATATATTGACTAGTGGTGTATATATCTATATGTTGACTAGTGGTGTATCTATCTATATGTTGACTAGTGTTGTGTCTATCTATATGTTGACTAGTGTTGTATCTATCTATATGTTGACTAGTGGTGTATCTATCTATACGCTGACTAGTGGTGTATCTATCTATATGTTGACTAGTGGTGTATCTATCTATATGTTGACTAGTGGTGTATCTATCTATATGTTGACTAGTGGTGTATATTTCTATATGTTGACTAGTGGTGTATCTATCTATATGTTGACTAGTGGTGTATCTATATGTTGACTAGTGGTGTATCTATCTATATGTTGACTAGTGGTGTATCTATCTATATGCTGACTAGTGGTGTATCTATCTATATGTTGACTAGTGGTGTATCTATCTATTTGTTGACTAGTGGTGTATCTATCTATATGTTGACTAGTGGTGTATCTATCTATATGTTGACTAGTGGTGTATATTTCTATATGTTGACTAGTGGTGTATCTATCTATATGCTGACTAGTGGTGTATCTATCTATATGTTGACTAGTGGTGTATATTTCTATATGTTGACTAGTGGTGTTTCTATCTATATGCTGACTAGTGGTGTATCTATCTATATGTTGACTAGTGGTGTATCTATCTATATGTTGACTAGTGTTGTATATATCTATATGTTGACTAGTGGTGTATCTATCTATATGTTGACTAGTGGTGTATATTTCTATATGTTGACTAGTGGTGTATCTATCTATATGTTGACTAGTGGTGTATCTATATGTTGACTAGTGGTGTATCTATCTATATGTTGACTAGTGGTGTATCTATCTATATGCTGACTAGTGGTGTATCTATCTATATGTTGACTAGTGGTGTATCTATCTATATGTTGACTAGTGGTGTATCTATCTATATGTTGACTAGTGGTGTATCTATATGTTGACTAGTGGTGTATCTATCTATATGTTGACTAGTGGTGTATCTATCTATATGCTGACTAGTGGTGTATCTATCTATATGTTGACTAGTGGTGTATCTATCTATTTGTTGACTAGTGGTGTATCTATCTATATGTTGACTAGTGGTGTATCTATCTATATGTTGACTAGTGGTGTATATTTCTATATGTTGACTAGTGGTGTATCTATCTATATGCTGACTAGTGGTGTATCTATCTATATGTTGACTAGTGGTGTATCTATCTATATGTTGACTAGTGGTGTATCTATCTATATGTTGACTAGTGGTGTATCTATCTATATGTTGACTAGTGTTGTATCTATCTATATGTTGACTAGTGGTGTATCTATCTATATGTTGACTAGTGGTGTATCTATCTATATGTTGACTAGTGGTGTATCTATCTATATGTTGACTAGTGGTGTATCTATCTATATGTTGACTAGTGGTGTATCTATCTATATGCTGACTAGAGGTTCCTAGAGTGTCCACTAGGGGTCAGTAGTAGTCCAGTACCCTCTGAGAAGGCTGTGTCGGTGCTCTCTCCGAAGCCCATGGATCCGTCCGACAGCCACAGCTCCCTCTTGGACAGCAGGAACATCTGGGTGTTCAGACTGAACTCAGCCGCCACCGGGTCACTCACCTGGGGTGGTCAGAGAGCAAAGGTCAAACACAGGCACCAAGAGTGTTGATAAGATTTAAAAGTTTGGTTCAATGCATTTAATCAACAAGTATCTACTACTATTGTTTTTAGCCTCATACAACACCAAGACAAATCAGCATTGGTGAATGACAAAGTTTCCTCTTGATTCTAGCGTCTTGGGTATGCTAGTCTGGCAGAGACTGTGGGTATGCTAGTCTAGCAGAGACTGTGGGTATGCTAGTCTGCCAGAGACTGTGGGTATGCTAGTCTGCCAGAGACTGTGGCTATGCTAGTCTGCCAGAGACTGTGGGTATGCTAGTCTGTCAGAGACTGTGGGTATGCTAGTCTGCCAGAGACTGTGGGTATGCTAGTCTGCCAGAGACTGTGGGTATGCTAGTCTGCCAGAGACTGTGGGTATGCAGTGGTGGTGCTGACCTGCTGGAAGCGGATGTCCATGTGGAAGGTGAGGGGTTCTCGTGGGTGACACACAGGGGGAATGCTGAACTCCCCATTGGGAGAGGCACTACAGGGGATTATCTTCACTGTGTACGTGCCAGAGTAGTCCCGCACCTACAGACAACAACATTACAACATCATTAAAACAACTTTAAAACACACCAACCATTTATGGTAGTTACTGCTGGTCTGGTATCCATACTGTATGTGCTGCTAAAGCTAACGCTAGTCTTCTGTCATTACCATCTACCAGTTGGCTTCAGCACAAACACTAAGAATACAAAGTTAAAGGTAGACTCAGAGATATGACAAAGTAAACAGCATAGTGGGTCCATTTCCTCAACAACTAAGAGCGCTCAGCTGTTTTGGTCCTGCACCTGCCACGCTCTAACAGCGTGAAGCCAACCCGTGCACATACGCAGATACTGTGTGTGACAGTGAAGTCTTGCATCTCGCTCATCGCAATATCTACGGTGCTGCTCGTGGCCACGTCATATCGCTGAGTCTACCTTTAAGACATACAATGATCAAGATGGCAGCTCACAGCGAAGTCAGAGACGAAGCTCCACTGCTGCATGGGCTGGTTGTAGGTGGGCTCAGTCCTGACAAGGGCCAGGGTGAAGGTCAGGCCAGAGAGGTCAGCACACATTACCATGGACGACAGAGTGGTTCCTGGAAACACACAGTCAAACCTCTCTTTAGTCCCACACATATACTTCTGTTGAGCGTTTCTTTGCTTTATGTGTCTGACAAGGGCAGACATGAACACAACATCTTAAGACCAGCGTTGTACTGTAGACTGTATGTATACGTTAAAAATGAACGCACCTTGTTGTAAGGTATACACATTTTACATTGTTGATGGTAGTTTTATTCTTACTGAAAAGGGTAATGTCATGTTGACATTTGGCAGAACAACCCCGTAGACGGTTCCATTCTAATAGCGGTACCGGATCTGGGTCACAGTGCAACCCAATAGGAGAGAAAGCTATACAATCACCCTATCGGATGTGTGTGTGTGTGTGTGCGTAATACCTGGGTGTGACATGACAAACTGTCCCCTGAAGCGGGCCTCAGTCTTGAAGTTGACCACCAGACGTCCCTCCTCGTTGATCCTCATGCTGGTGGGGTACATGGATCCTATAGGGACACAGTTACATCAAACCAGGGTTATTGTCCACCTCTATCATTCACTGGTGAAATAATGCATAAGACATTATTTACATTTGAGTAATTTAGCAGACACTCTTATCCAGAGTGACTTACAGGAGCAATTAGGGGTAAGAGACTTGCTCAACTGCACATCGACAGATCTTTCACCTCGTCAGCTCAGAGATTCTTATCAAATGTGCTTTCAGACTATTAATTATACAGGTATTAACTGAGTAATACTGCAAGTCATCCACCTCACTGTAGCACTTAAAATAGCCAACAGTGGGTCGAATTGGCTGTACCTTGTAGTTCAGCCTCCGGCGGGCTGCCGATTCCATCCTGCCACAAGATGGCAGTGTCGTACACAAAGGTGAGCTTGAGCTCTGACTGCAGGTCAAAGTGCTGCCATCCTCCCACGGCCACAGGGGAGTGGAAGACGTAGGACACATAGAGAGGCACGCGCAGAGTCACGTAGGACTGGACCAGGTTCAGCACCTAGAGGAAGAGCAACACAAAGATACCTAGTCAGGGTCACCTTCAACTGTACCTGGATCAGCATATACCACAGTACAAAACAGAAGGATAGGAACACTTCAGAGCATTAAAGCATGAAAGGTAACATAGAGGGTATTTAACACCGAGGGAATTTAACACAGAGGGAATTTAACACAGAGGGAATTTCAAAATGTCTACTTTCAACTTGACAGATTACTGAAAAACAACGACAGCAGACTGAGTAATCGAGAGTTGCACACAGAGAACCGCCAGCGTGTCAGTTTGTGTGTGTGTGTGTTTGCATCAGTGCATATGTGTGTATGTCTCTCTCTCTCCAGTACCTGTCCATCCGTCCCGATGGAACCTCCACAGGTGGTGAGCAGCTCGGACATGTCGTAGTAACTATTGAACTCCCACAGACAAGCCTCCAGATTCAGGTTCCTGTAGAATCTCAGGCTGTTGGTGGAGCGCATGTCGGCGCTGTACTGGTAGGGCGACGTCTCGCCGATGATCTCAGGGTTCTTGGTGGCGTCGGTGATGAAGCCGTGGCCCGTCTGGATCTCGTTGAAGTCCAGTAGGTTGGAGCAGCGGTGGTTGCCCACGCGCGTGCCGTCCGGAGACAGAGTCAGCTCAAAGTTGGACAGGGGCCGCGTAGAGATGACCGGTAACATGCCTGAGGAGAAGAGAGGTGAGAGAGAGATGGTTTCAATAGATCATCAATCAATTGCAACATTTAGAAATCTTTTAATGACCTGCTAACTTTTTACCCTTGACAACTGATCTTGAATCAGTTCTTTCTACCTCAGTCCTATTGTCATCGATCGTTAGCTAAACAATCAAGCCGACTCTAGATCAGTAAGAAAGGACATGACAGAGCCTGTTACTCACCGTCCATGTGCGGCATGTTGACAGTGAGTTTGATGAGGTTGGGGAAGTCAGGGTCGTCAGGGCCGGTGTAGCGGATCTTAGCAGAGAAGGGCTCAGCTCCCACCGTGCCAGAGATACGTGGTTGACACAGACCTACACAGACACACGGGACATATTATTGTCGGATAGACAATCATCCTTGAACTCTCCATCACAAGGCCTACGTAACTCTGTCCTAATAAGGACATATAACAGATGTCATCAACAGTCATGAAGGTTGATGTCACTGAACTCTGAAGTCCCCACCCCCCCAGTCTCCACTCACCCTCCTCCTTGCTGACCACCATGATGGGGCTGGACAGCTCCAGACCAGCATCCCCGTTCGTATTGAACGCCCGGGCAGCACACTGGACTCTCGACCCAGCCTGGAAGTAGATGGAGTCCAGGGTGATGGACTTAGTGTTGGTGAAGAAGGTGTTGGTGTCCACCTCTCTCAGGGGCGAGGTGACCCCGTCCGACCCGCTGGGGGCGCTGACCAGCCAGCGGTACTGGGTCAGGGTGTCGTTGATCCTCTCTGCCGTGCAGATGGAGCCCGTCTTGTCAAAGTCGTGGTATTTGGGGTTGCAGGCCTGCATGTGAGGGAGGGGCCACAGACATATGTGATTATGGCATGTAATAGGACTATACACAATAGTCTTGTAAACCGCGCTCAACACATGAAGTGAAGTTTACGAGGCTATTTGCAATCGGTAATATGTATTTGAGAATACATGGGTACATTTGTTATGCCGGTGAAAGGGTCTCATGTTTAGGATTTAGTCAGAACTGGAGAAAGCATTTCAATGGAAAATGGATTGATTTACCACTTAAACAACAGGTTTTGAAACTATGAAACACAAAGACCTTCAGTTTGAAGCCTCGGCTTTTTGGACTGGATGAAAGTATTCCGACCTTGTCGCCAGCTTAGCTTCACATGGTTAAACACCTGGATATAAGGTGTGTGTGTTTGTGTATCTAGGTGGTTGCATTCTGCGTGTGTGTGTCTGGGCCCAGTGGCCACCACTCACCGTCACACAGACGATGGGGTAGCCAGTAGAGGGGTGAGGGTTGTCCCTGGCGCGGGCCGTGTCATCGTACATTAGCAGGGACACCACAGTAGGCACAGCCGGAAAGGTGACGTCTGCCACGCTGTCCATCTCCTCGATGTACACAATTGCCTTACTCATCTGATGAACGCGAGAGAGAGATTCAAAACACCATTCCACGGGTATTGTACACTTTGTGTTCTACATTGTATACTTGGACGTTTGAGAAGGTGGAGTCCTCCTTAGAACAGAATATTTATAATACCAAAGGAGAAAAGTGGGTTAAAGTGAGCATACACCTCTAGCATTATTTGTGTCAGGTTAGTGGTATGGTACAGTACATGTCTGGGATGTCACATAGCTGTGTTTGTAGGTCACACTGCTCTGTGGGTTGACTTGAGGGACATTCTCATAGCATGGACTCAACCAGGAAGTCTTTTTATAATAGCTGGTGATTTGGGTGCCGGGGCTGCTGACAGTGGCAGCTGCTGCCTGGCTATTTGTGTGTTCAAGTGTGTGTGCATGCCCTGAGACCTGCTGAGGGTATTTATATGGCGTGTGTGTCTCGGTGGGTGATCTAGGTGGGTGTCAGCAGCATACCACCCTGCATCTCACTGCTGGCTTGCCTCTGAATCTAAGCAGGGTTGGTCCTGGATGGGAGACCAGATGCTGCTGGAAGGGGTGTTGGAGGGCCAGTAAGAAGCACTCTTTCCTTTGGTCCCCCCGAAAATATCCCAATGCCCCAGGGCAGTGATTGGGGACATTGCCCTGTGTAGGGTGCCGTCTTTCGGATGGAATGTTAAACGGGTGTCCTGACTCTCTGAGGTCATTAAAGATCCCATGGCACTTATTGTAAGAGTAGGGGTGTTAACCCTGGTGTCCTGGCTAAATTCCCAATCTGGCCTTCATGGCCACCTAATCATCCCCTGCTTCCAATTGGCTCATTCATCCCCCCGTAACTATTCCCCAGGTCGTTGCTGTAAATGAGAACGTGTTCTCAGTCAACTGACCTGGTAAAATAAGGGTTAAATAAATACATAAAGTGTGTGAGGGAGAGAGACAGAGAGACAGAGAGAGAGAGAGAGAGATCCCATGCTCTCAGTCTTACCTGCATCTCTGCGACCATGTACTCATCAGGTTTCATGTGGACGACGAAGGCTTCTCTCATCTCTCTCTGGCCGTCATACAGGATCTGCACGTCCACAAAGTGTTCTGTCTCGCCCTCCTTGAACTCCACATCTTGAGAGACACACACAAGGTTAAACAAGAGCTTAATAAGGATCTCTATTAAAAATGTATCAGGTCATTTTTGGTGTGAATGGGTTATACACGACAGTGCCCAACACAGTATGACAACGATGGCTGTATAGGGGCAATTCTACGGTAACAGAAAACAGAATAATGCTGAGTATTGAATGTCTGTCAAACATGAAACATATCATTGCAAAGTTAAACAAACCATACAACTCTCTGACAAGGACTACTTTTAACAATTTACACTGAAAATTTTACAAAAAAACGAATTTACTTGAAGAACAGTGCAGATGCAAAGTTTGGTAACAGAATGACGGTATGTGCTGTTTCTTCAAGTAAATGTGTTTTTGTAAAATGTTCAGTGGACATTGTTAAAAGTCGTCCTTGTGCATAGAGTCGTATGGATTATTTATCTTTGCAATCATTGTTTTTTCTTTGACATCCATTTTAAAGCTTCAGATCTGAGTCTCAACATCATTCTGTTACTGTGGTAATGCCCCTATCCTTCTCTCATATGGTTCTGTTCTAACGCCCATACTAACATCCCACTTAGAATGAAGCAATGTTTTGAACAATCTAAGTGGGATGCTAGAGTGGATATTGGAACATAGACTACAGTTCCTGTATGTGTACTCACCCTCCGACAGGAGGTTGTAGTCCTCTCCAGACGTTAGGGTTAGTTATGTCTGTGTTACATGATTAAACGATATGATAACTTAATGCTAGGACTCACCCTCCGACAGGAGGTTGTAGTCCTCTCCAGACGTTAGGGTTAGTTATGTCTGTGTTACATGATTAAACTATATGATAACTTAATGCTAACTTAATGCTAGGACTCACCCTCCGACAGGAGGTTGTAGTCCTCTCCAGACGTTAGGGTTAGTTATGTCTGGGTTACATGATTAAACTATATGATAACTTAATGCTAGGACTCACCCTCCGACAGGAGGTTATAGTCCTCTCCAGACGTTAGGGTTAGTTATGTCTGGGTTACATGATTAAACGATATGATAACTTAATGCTAGGACTCACCCTCCGACAGGAGGTTGTAGTCCTCTCCAGACGTTAGGGTTAGTTATGTCTGTGTTACATGATTAAACTATATGATAACTTAATGCTAGGACTCACCCTCCGACAGGAGGTTGTAGTCCTCTCCAGACGTTAGGGTTAGTTATGTCTGTGTTACATGATTAAACGATATGATAACTTAATGCTAGGACTCACCCTCCGACAGGAGGTTGTAGTCCTCTCCAGATGTTAGGGTTAGTTATGTCTGGGTTACATGATTAAACTATATGATAACTTAATGCTAGGACTCACCCTCTGACAGCGGGTTGTAGTCCTCTCCAGAGGTGGCTGACCCGTCCTTGGTGTGGACCCGGACCAGGGAGACCTTGGAGGTGTCTCCTAGCCTCAGGATAGGGATCTTCACCACGGCTGTCTCCCCTTGGATCTGGGGCTCCCGTACACTGTACTTTATCTCACTGAAACGGATGATGGGCTCTGAGGAGAGAGAATCAGGTTAGACTCCAGATACAAAACAGAACATACTACTAACTCTAACTCTCTAGAGACTGAATAAAAGAATGAATAAAACAGAGTGTTTGGCATTTTATTTGTAATACTTTATTAGATAGATCTATACAGCGTAGCCCAATGTTAGGTGTAGTAGATATCTCCATGTTCCTTGGGTAATGCTTACTGTCTTTCTCGTCCGTAATGGTGACCACCGCCTCTTTCTGTTCCCCTATGGAGGCTCCGAAGAGTGACTTGCTCTTGGGCGTTCCCAGCACCAGACGGAACTCTTCATCCTCCTCATACAGGTTATCATCCACCAGGTTCACCACACACTCCTTCTCACTCTCCCCTATAGGAGAGACAGACAGGGGGAACACAGCGTTAACACATAGAAATATGAGGATATGGGGGGTTGGCATATAAAAAGACATTGGGAGAGAGAAGGGGTAGAGCTAGGGAAGGAGAGAGAGAGAGAGAGAATGGGGAGTGAGAGGAAGGGAGGAAGGGAGAGAGAGAGAGAGAGAGAGAGAGAGAGAGAGAGAGAGGGAGAGTAAGAGAAATGGGAGAGGGAGAGAGAGAGAGAAAGGAGAGAGAGAGAGAGAGAGAGAGTAAGAGAAGGGGGAGAGAGAGAGAGAGAGGAGAAAGGGGAGTGAGAGGGAGGGAGGAAGGGAGAGAGAGAGTAAGAGAAGGGAGAGAGAGAGGTGAAGAGGGAGGAAGAGAGAGGGAGAGAGAGAGAGGAGAAGAGGGAGGAAGAGAGAGAGAGAGGAGAAGAGGGAGGGAGAGAGAGAGAGAAACGAGAGAGAGAGAGAGAGAGACTGGGGTTACCTGGGAAGAAGGTGATGAGTGACCCGTCCGTGTTGGGCCTCTCATCATAATCCATCATGACCTGGGCAGAGCCCTGGCGGGTGTAGCAGCGCACCGTTGACCTGTGACTGATGTCTCCACTTCGATACACTACGGCCTTCATCTCCCCGTCCGCCTCATCCACCTTATAGGCAGCATCCTTGAACTGAACCTTGGGCACTGGAATAATAAGTAGATTTGAATAAGGCTCTGAAGAGAACAGAATACTACTTATCATTACTGTGGTTTTTTAGTAGCTCAATATTATTTTCATAGCTTCTGCATAGGGAGCATAGTTTAATTTTCTCATTGCTCACTGACTAAATGTGCCTTAGACAATCATCTCAAAGCTACTTTTATATGGATAACAAAACACAAACAATTCATACAAAGAGAAAAGCTAAAACAGTGGTTTTGTTAGCGCTAAAACAGTGGTTATGTTAATGCTAAAACAGTGCTTATGTTAGCGCTAAAACAGTGGTTATGTTAGAGCTAAAACAGAGGTTATGCTAACACTAAAACAGTGGTTATGTTAGCGCTAAAACAGTGCTTATGTTAGTGCTAAAACAGTGCTTATGTTAGCGCTAAAACAGTAGTTATGTTAGCGCTAAAACAGTGCTTATGTTAGTGCTAAAACAGTGCTTATGTCAGCGCTAAAACAGGGGTTATGTTAGAGCTAAAACAGAGGTTATGCTAACACTAAAACAGTGGTTATGTTAGCGCTAAAACAGTGCTTATGTTAGCGCTAAAACAGTGGTTATGTTAGAGCTAAAACAGAGGTTATGTTAGCGCTAAAACAGTGGTTATGTTAGAGCTAAAACAGTGCTTATGTTAGCGCTAAAACAGTGGTTATGTTAGAGCTAAAACAGTGGTTATGTTAGCGCTAAAACAGTGGTTAAATTAACGCTAAAATAGTGATTATGTTAGCGCTAAAACAGTGGTTATGCTAACACTAAAACAGTGTGTGAAAAAGTGTGTGTGTCTGTATAATTCATCGTCAGTAACAGTATCATTAACCGGGATGGTGGTCTTGCTGGGGGCTATATATCTACATGTGTGTGTATGTGTTACAGAGTGTGTATAACTCACGGTCAGTAACAGTATCATTAATAGTGATGGTGGCCTTGCTGGGGTCTATTTATCTACATGTGTTTGTATGTGTTACAGAGTGTGTTTAACTCACGGTCAGTAACAGTATCATTAATAGTGATGGTGGTCTTGCTGGGGTCTATATATCTACACATGTGTGTATGTGTTACAAAGTGTGTTTAACTCACGGTCAGTAACAGTATCATTAATAGTGATGGTGGTCTTGCTGGGCTCCCCCAGCACAGCGTTCATGGGCATCCTCAGCACCAGGTCAAAGGTTTCCGGACCCTCCAGCTCCGGCTGACCCAGGTCATCCAAAATGGTCACTCTGAATGTCTGCATGGTCACCCCGGGGGCAAAGTCCAGGTTACGGCTTATGCCCACGTAGTCTAGGCCGGCTGGCAGGGGGACACGGGGAACATAGAAATAGAACATTACACATATATCTTAATGGTGAGAGAGTCAGTAAGGGCATTGGAATACTACCATGAAAGAGATGACACCGGAATGTTTGAGAAATATAAGGAACGATTGGGAATTCTGTGTAATTACACTGATAGAGAGCTTGTGAATAATGTGAAAACAGAGATTGAGGGACTCCAGGGGAATTGTAAATAGTGTGACAGATACAGTGGCTTGAGAAAGTATTCACCCCCCTTGCCATTTTTCCTATTTTGTTGCCTTACAACCTGGAATTAAAATAGATTTTTTTGGGGGGGTTGTATCATTTGATTTAAACAACATACCTACCACTTTGAAGATGCTAAATATTTTTTATTGTGAAGCAAACAAGAAATAAGACAAAAAAACGGAAAACTTGAGAGTGCATAACTCCTCACCCCCCCAAAGTCAATACTTTGTAGAGCCACCGTTTGCAGCAATTACAGCTGAAAGTCTCTTGGGGTATGTCTCTATAAGCCTGGCACATCTAGCCACTGGGATTTTGCCCATTCTTCAAGGCAAAACTGCTCCAGCTCCTTCAAGTTGCATGGGTTTCGCAATCTTTAAGTAATACCACAGATTCTCAATTGGATTGAGGTCTGGGCTTTGACTAGGCCCTTCCAAGACATTTAAATGTTTCCCCTTAAATCACTCAAGTGTTGCTTTAGCAGTATGCTTAGGGTCATTGTCCTGCTGGAAGGTGAACCTCCGTCCCAGTCTCAAATCTCTGGAAGACTGAAACAGGTTTCCCTCAAGAATTTCCCTGTATTTAGCGCCATCCATCATTCCTTCAATTCTGACCAGTTTCCCAGTCCCTGTCGATGAAAAACATCCCCACAGCATGATGCTGCCACCATCATGCTTCATTGTGGGGATGGTGTTCTCTGGGTTATGAGAGGTGTTGGGTTTGCGCCAGACATAGCATTTTCCTTGATGGCCAAAAATTGAAATTTTATTTTCATCTGACCAGAGTACTTTCTTCCATATGTTTGGGGAGTCTCCCACATGCCTTTTGGCAAACACCAAACGTGTTTGCTTATTTTTTTCTTTAAGCAATGGCTGCTTTTCTGGCCACTCTTCCGTAAAGCCCAGCTCTGTGGAGTGTACGGCTTAAAGTGAACAGATACTCCAATCTCCGCTGTGGAGCTTTGCAGCTTCTTCAGGGTTATCTTTGGTCTCTTTGTTGCCTCTCTGATTAATGCCCTCCTTGCCTGGTCGGTGAGTTTTGGTGGGCGGCCCTCTCTTGGCAGGTTTGTTGTGGTTCCATATTCTTTCCATTTTTGAATAAGGGATTTAATGGTACTCCGTGGGATGTTCAAAGTTTCGGATATTTTTTTATAACCCAACCCTGATCTGTACTTCTCCACAACTTTATCCCTGGCCTGTTTGGAGAGCTCCTTGGTCTTCATGGTGACGCTTGCTTGATGGTGACGCTTGCTTGGTGGTGACGCTTGCTTGGTGGTGCTACAGACTCTGGGGCCTGCAACACCACTAAGAACAGGTGCATATATACTGAGATCATGTGACACTTAGATTGTACACAGGTGGACTTTATTTAACTAATTATGTGACTTCTGAAGGTAATTGGTTGCACCAGATCTTATTTAGGGGCTTCATAGCAAAGGGGTGAACACATATGTACGCACCACTTTTCCTTTTTGTTAATATATATTCTATTTAGAATTTTTTGAAACAAGTAATTTTTTTCATTTCATTTCACCAATTTAGACTATTTTGTGTATGCCCATTACATGAAATCCAAATAAAAATCAATTTAAATGACAGGTTGTAATGCAACAAAATAGGAAAAACGCCAAGGGGGATGAATACTTTTGCAAGGCACTGTATTCTGGAAACGCTACACCACAAAGAGGATAGAAATAATAGATCTAACATCCACGTTCTTCTTCTGACCTTCAGCAGAGACGGGGTCACTCTTCCTGGAGCGGACGGTCACTGTGGCCGTCTTGGAGAGGTCAGTGCCAGTCCTCCAGACCCTGACCTCCACATAGCCTGAACTCTCATCCACAATGTAATCTAGTTCTCCGAAATACAGAGAGGGCTCTGTAGAGAGAGAGAGAGGGGGGAGAGAGAGAGAGAGAGGTCAGGTCAGTATATTATCATCTACGTCTTACAGATATGATCATTAAGTTACAAAAATGTGGTTTTGATTAAGGATGTCTTTCGGGAAGAAGCTGTCATGGGATAATCCACATTTCTGGTCTGAACTCGGCTTGTCAGATACAGTTGGTACGGCTGACGGGGTCATCCCCCTCTTTCCAGGAAGAGAGCTGTCACCCCACTCATCCCTTCATCCTCCTCCCCTCATCGAGGCCAGACACTGTCATCTGAACTCAGTGCCAGAGGTCTACAGTGCACACCTGAAAAGCCAGGTAGAAATGGAGGATAAGTGAAAGGGGGATGAGTTGGGGGGAGAAGAGGGATGGGATGTCCTCCTTGTCTGATGACAGTAGCACTGATAAGAGGGAGGAGACGGGGGAGGCAGCACAGACAGGAGGATCTCTCTACCTCTCCCTCTCTGAGTAATAGACTAGAGGGAAGGAATGCATATCTTTGGAACACACAGCGGATTAATCTCTCTACACACCTATAACAGCCAGACTCATCATCACTGACAAGCTACTGCTGTCTACTGTACATCCACTAATGAGGCTGATCTATAATTGAGCTTTCTGCCATTTCTATAAGAGGCGGATACAATATTGTGACAATCGTGATAATTTAGTCTATAGCTGGATAAAATAGTAAAAGTCAGACATGGAGAATAGCAAGTATGTACACATTTAACTGACTGTTAGGTGAAGAGGATTTGAAGAGGTGGTCTAGAGATGTTTTTAGACTAGGGCTTGTAGTGCCACAGTCAGACAACCACCGCTGATCCCCTGAAACTTGGCTTACTCTCAATGCCTCTCAATCACCAGAGATACTGTTTAGTACCAGGGGTGGCTGGTTAGGGGAAGGAGACATGGCAATCCCTAAAGGATCACTGAGAAGGAAGAGCCAGACTAATAACAATGAAGCCTAATGCTGGCCGGGGTCCCAACCACAGGTTTACTCAGCCAGGAAGATGGGTTCGCATGCATGCACACACGCACGCACACACACACAGAGGCACACACACAGATACACACACACACACACACACACACACACACACACACACACACACACACACACACACACACACACACACACACACACACACACACACACACACACACACACACACACACACACACACACACACACACACACACACACACACACACACAGTGTTGTCACTTTAGATTTCAGGACCCACCAAGAAGTTTGTGGCACAATGGAGGAATGGATCTTTACATTGAGAAGACATCTCCTCTAGTCGCCTGGAGATCATGTCTGGGAATGCTGATTACTTATACATAACGTTTCCATTGTACTCCAAATTACAGGGGAGGGAGTGGGGAGTGTAGCCCTGACTGTGAGTGTGTCTGTCATTAGAACAAACCAGTTAGTGAAATGAATGAGCTCTGAAGGGTGGGAGAGAGGAAGGAGAGGAGGAGGAGGAGAGAAGTGCAAGAGGAGAAGAAGAGGAACGGCTCAGAGACAACTAAAGAGAGATAAATGACTCATTCAGTCAGATAGAGTGGATGGGGAGGACTGGAGTGGCCTCAGATTCAGAAAGTAAATCACTTGAACACTAAGGGGCAGTTTCCCAGACACAGCTTAAAGGCTGATTTTTGTGGTTTTCCTGTGTTTTATATATATTTCCATACTTTGAGTTTGGAATAATACTGTGAAATAGCTGTTAGTGTAAGAGTTGTTTGAAAAGGCCGCCTGAAATTTCAGCCTGTTTTGGTGGGATGGAGTTTTGGCCTTCCATGGTGACATCACCATGTGGTAATAAGATAGAAATGTCTAACACTTTCTATCAGTAACGGGTCATTTTCAGTTTTCCCCTTCCCACTCAGACCACTCCCAGACATTCCTAGAAAAGTTCTTGCTTGAGAAATTACCCTTTGCTAAGCAATTTTTGTGTATTTTTGTCCATTTTAATGTAAAACAAAATTTAAAAGGTAATTCATTCTTACCCAGTAAGGATTTGATATTGAGATAAAAACGGCTACATTGGACCTTTAAGACTGGTCCTGGATTAACAATCATTATCAATGGAAAATCTCCATTGAACGTGCTTCTTGGTTTAACTGTGTCCAAGAAACAAACACATCTCCTTTTTCTCATCTGAAGCCTACAGGTGATATTTGACGTACATGCAAACGAAAAAATGGAACATTTATGTTGATATGATATCCGAATATGTTGCACTTTCTTTTCTTTTTTTACTTCCAGAGCTTTCTTGAAGTTGTAAACAAACCATCACCCCCATCTCAAATAACAGCTACACAAATAAAACAAAAATGGAGGCTGAACGCCATCAAACAGGAGCCGGAGGAAAAACATGCCTGTCATTTGACATTCCTCTCCCACAAATCCCTGTTTCCCCACCTGCCTCTTGGCCCCTGCAACACAAAGGGAAGCCCTCTGTTTTCCCCCAGCTCCACTGAACGGTGGAGTTGGAGGAGTGACTCAGAACAAAACACGTTCAGAGAGCTCTTTTATGTGTCATGACAGAGGGTTGTCCAGTGTAGTTAACACTGGAGTTTCTATTCTATTCTATTTTCTCTCTTCCCAGTTCTGCCACCTGTTACTATAAGTATAGGATAGAACAGATGGAGTGTGTAGTCAGGGGTAGAGCGAGAGGAGGGAGGAGGGAGGAGAGGAAGGACAGGGCAAAGAGAGGGAAGGCAAGACAAACATGTGGGGAGATGTGCTTTTGTCTTGGGTTGAGTGTGTTTGTGTGCCACTGTCTGTCTGTGTGTGGCTTTGGGGAATGGCGCCATCCATGAGTGGACTTGTAGTGGAATAGATTACACGTAGAGACCAGTGGTTACAGTAAAGAAGGGCATCACCCGGGCTGGAGGATTCTCAGCACCCAGCATCTGTGTTATGGTGTTGATGGCTGGAGGATCCTCAGCACCCGGCCTCTGAGTTATGGTGTTGATGGTGGCTGGAGGATCCTCAGCACCTGGCCTCTGATTTATGGTGTTGATGGCTGGAGGATTCTCAGCACCCAGCATCTGAGTTATGGTGTTGATGGTGGCTGGAGGATCCTCAGCACCTGGCCTCTGAGTTATGGTGTTGATGGTGGCTGGAGGATCCTCAGCACCTGGCCTCTGATTTATGGTGTTGATGGCTGGAGGATTCTCAGCACCTGGCCTCTGAGTTATGGTGTTGATGGTGGCTGGAGGATCCTCAGCACCTGGCACTCTGAGTTATTGTGTTGATGGTGGCTGGAGGATTCTCAGCACCTGTCCTTTGAGTTATGGTGTTGATGGCTGGAGGATCCTCAGCACCCGGCCTCTGAGTTATGGTGTTGATGGCTGGAGGATCCTCAGCACTTGGCCTCTGAGTTATGGTGTTGATGGCTGGAGGATCCTCAGCACCTGGCACTCTGAGTTATTGTGTTGATGGTGGCTGGAGGATCCTCAGCACCTGGCCTCTGAGTTATGGTGTTGATGGTGGCTGGAGGATCCTCAGCACCCGGCCTCTGAGTTATGGTGTTGATGGTGGCTGGAGGATCCTCAGCACCCGGCTTCTGAGTTATGGTGTTGATGGCTGGAGGATCCTCAGCACCTGGCCTCTGAGTTATGGTGTTGATGGCTGGAGGATTCTCAGCACCCAGCATCTGAGTTATGGTGTTGATGGTGGCTGGAGGATCCTCAGCACCTGGCCTCTGAGTTATGGTGTTGATGGTGGCTGGAGGATCCTCAGCACCCGGCCTCTGAGTTATGGTGTTGATGGTGGCTGGAGGATCCTCAGTACCTGTCCTTTGAGTTATGGTGTTGATGGCTGGAGGATCCTCAGCACCTGGCCTCTGAGTTATGGTGTTGATGGCTGGAGGATATGGTGTTGATGGTGGCTGGAGGATCCTCAGCACCTGGCCTCTGAGTTATGGTGTTGATGGCTGGAGGATTCTCAGCACCTGGCCTCTGAGTTATGGTGTTGATGGCTGGAGGATATGGTGTTGATGGTGGCTGGAGGATCCTCAGCACCTGGCCTCTGAGTTATGGTGTTGATGGTGGCTGGAGGATCCTCAGCACCTGGCACTCTGAGTTATTGTGTTGATGGTGGCTGGAGGATTCTCAGCACCTGTCCTTTGAGTTATGGTGTTGATGGCTGGAGGATCCTCAGCACCCGGCCTCTGAGTTATGGTGTTGATGGCTGGAGGATCCTCAGCACTTGGCCTCTGAGTTATGGTGTTGATGGCTGGAGGATCCTCAGCACCTGGCCTCTGAGTTATGGTGTTGATGGTGGCTGGAGGATCCTCAGCACCTGGCCTCTGAGTTATGGTGTTGATGGTGGCTGGAGGATCCTCAGCACCCGGCCTCTGAGTTATGGTGTTGACGGCTGGAGGATCCTCAGCACCCGGCCTCTGAGTTATGGTGTTGATGGCTGGAGGATCCTCAGCACCCGGCCTCTGAGTTATGGTGTTGATGGCTGGAGGATCCTCAGCACTTGGCCTCTGAGTTATGGTGTTGATGGCTGGAGGATCCTCAGCACCTGGCCTCTGAGTTATGGTGTTGATGGTGGCTGGAGGATCCTCAGCACCTGGCCTCTGAGTTATGGTGTTGATGGTGGCTGGAGGATCCTCAGCACCCGGCCTCTGAGTTATGGTGTTGACGGCTGGAGGATCCTCAGCACCCGGCCTCTGAGTTATGGTGTTGACGGCTGGAGGATCCTCAGCACCCGGCCTCTGAGTTATGGTGTTGATGGTGGCTGGAGGATCCTCAGCACCTGGCCTCTGAGTTATGGTGTTGATGGCTGGAGGATTCTCAGCACCTGGCCTCTGAGTTATGGTGTTGATGGCTGGAGGATCCTCAGCACCTGTCCTTTGAGTTATGGTGTTGATGGTAACACTCTCACCAAAGAGGCTTCACTAAGCTTCGTACAGTCCTACAGTACATGCTCTCACAAGCCCTACTATAGAACCTATGTGGCACAGTTGTTTTTTGTTGTTGATAAACCAACTTCTAACCACATCTTTCCTGTCTCTCCTCTCTCCTTTCATCTAGTGTTTGGCACCAGCTCTCTCTCTTTCAGTCTCCTGTCTTTCCTCTTTGCCTTAGTGCTTTTGGCATGGCTGCATCAATTGTTCATTTATTCTACCTCACTAACAGGAGAACAAAGAGTGAAGCAAAGTAATGCTATTAATACATGTTTATCATCAGTGAAAAGTAATGACCCTGTTATCAGTTCAATAGTGTTGTATCTAGTTGCACGACTCTATGTGTTTTCAGCGACTGTGTTGAATATTAGACAACTGCTGGGAGATCGAATGATAATAAATCAATGTGGATGAAAGGGTTTGGTTGCTAAGGCAACACAGGTGCACACTGACACACAACACACAGCACAGAGACTGACACACAAAAACCCAGAGACAAAGACACACACACACACACACACACACACACACACACACACACACACACACACACACACACACACACACACACACACACACACACACATACACACACACGCACGCAGCACGCACGCACATGTAAATTGTAACTAGGCACATCAAAGTGTCTCGGGCAACAGTTAAGCCCCCATAACAAACATAGAGGGGGTCATATCATTATGAGTGGCCCATAGGAAGTCCCAGGAAGTCATATCATAATGAGTGGCCCATAGGAAGTCCCAGGAAGTCATATCATTATGAGTGGCCCATAGGAAGTCCCAGGAAGTCATATCATTAGGAGTGGCCCATAGGAAGTCCCAGGAAGTCATATCATTTGGAGTGGCCCATAGGAAGTCCCAGGAAATCATATCATTAGGAGTGGCCCATAGGAAGTCCCAGGAAATCATATCATTTGGAGTGGCCCATAGGAAGTCCCAGGAAGTCATATCATTAGGAGTGGCCCATAGGAAGTCCCAGGAAGTCATATCATAATGAGTGGCCCATAGGAAGTCCCAGGAAATCATATCATAATGAGTGGCCCATAGGAAGTCCCAGGAAATCATAGAGAAAAGCTGAATGGAACAGGGTTCATAAAGGGTTATTCTGCTGTCCCCATAGGATAAACCTTTTTTGTTCTAGGTAGAACCCGCTGTGGAAGGGTTCTACATGGAACCCAAAAGAGTTCTACCCGTAACCAAACTTTTTATTAAAGGGTTATCCTATGGGGACAGCCGAAGAACCCTTTTAGGTTCTAGATCACACTTTTTTCTAAAGAGTGTACCCGCGTTCACTGAATCTAAGAGACTGGGGGGTCGAATAGGTAGAGTTTCCTTTATAGTCAATATAGTAAAGGGTCAGGAATCAGTGAGTCTGTTGCCATTGACAAGTAGCATTCAAGTTGACTTGAACCTGTCTGTTGAACTATTTGAACTAGGGTTTCAAGTTTCAAGTAGGGTTTCATGACAATTGATTGACCTCTGTATTCAACAGGTGACTATAGATGCCACCACCCACCATACGCCCAACAACCACACTCACCGTCGTCGCTGTCGGCCAGGATGGTGACCTTCGCGCTGGGGAAGGTGGCTCCCACCTGGCCCCCCATGGGCATGCTGAGGGTCACGTTGAAGCTCTCTTCCTCCTCGTAGAGCGAGTCGTCGATGATGATGATGCGGCAGGGCTTCTCCCTCTGGTCCTTGTCGAAGCGCAGCACGCTGGTGTGGTCCTCGGGACGCGTGATGTAGTCGCTGTAGGAGAGGACCGTGCTGGGGATGGTGCCCGTCGCACTGGCTGTTGGGAAAAGGAGTTCAGGTGTCAATGGTTAAGGGTCAATAGAATAATGACAGGCAGTTGTGGGAGGAGGAGAGTAGTTTTATGTTACAATGTATCTACAGCGCATTTGGAAAGTATTCAGACCCCTTGACTTTTTCCACATTTTGTTATGTTACTGCCTTATTCTAAAATGGATTAAATTGTTTTCCCCCCTCATCAATCTACACACAATAACCCATAATGACAAAGCAAAAACTGAAATATCCCATTTACATAAGTTTTCTTACCCTTAACTCAGTACTTTGTTGAAGCACCTTTGGCAGCCATTACAGCCTCGAGTCTTCTTGGGTATGATGCTACAAGCTTGGCACACCTGTATTTAGGGAGTTTGTCCCATTCTTCTCTGCAGATCCTCTCAAGCTCTTTCAGGTTGATTGGGGAGCGTCGCTGCACAGCTATTTTCAGGTCTCTCCAGAGATGTTCGATCGGGTTCAAGTCCGGGCTCTGGCTGGGCCACTCAAGGACATTCAGGGACTTGTCCCAAAGCCACTCCTGCGTTGTCTTGGCTGTATGCTTAGGGTTGTTGTCTTGTTGGAAGGTGAACCTTCGCCCCAGTCTGAGGTTCTGAGTGCTCTGTACTTTGGTCCGTTCATCTTTCTCTCGATCCTGACTAATCTCCCAGTCCCTGCAGCTGAAAAACATCCCCACAGCATGCTGCCACCACCATGCTTCACCGTAGGGATGGCGCCAGGTTTCCTACAGACCTGACGCTTGGCATTCAGGCCAAAGAGTTCAATCTTGATTTCATCAGACCAGAGAATCTTGTTTCTCATGGTCTTAGAGTCCTTTAGGTGCCTTTTGCCAAACTCCAGGCTGGCTGACATGTGCCTTTTACTGAGGAGTGGCTTCAGTCTGGCCACTCTACCATAAAGGCCTGATTGGTCGAGTGCTGCAGAGATGGTTGTCCTTCTGGAACTCTGGAGCTCTTTCAGAGTGACCATCTGCTTCTTGGTCACCTCCCTGACCAAGGCCCTTCTCCCCCAATTGCTCAGTCTTGGTGGTTACAAACTTCTTCCATTTAAGAATGATGGAGGCCACTGGGTTCTTGGGTACCCTTCCCCAGCTCTGTGCTTCGACACAGTCCTTTCTCGGAGCTCTACGGACAATTCCTTCGACCTCATGGCTTAGTTTTTGATTTGACATGTACTGTCTACTGTGTGAACTTATATAGACAGGTGTGTGCCTGTCTAATCAATTGAATTTACCACAACTGCACTCCAATCAAGTTGTAGAAACATCTGAAGGATGATCAATGGAAACAGGATGCACTTGAGCTCAATTTCGACTCTCAAAGCAAAGGGTCTGAATATTTATATAAATATGGTATTTCTGTTTTACATTTTTTACAATTCTAAAAATCTGTTTTGCTTTGTCTTTACGTGGTATTGTGTGTTGGATTAATGAGATTATTAATATTTTTGATCCATTTTAGAATAAGGTTGTAACGTAACAAAATGTGGAAAAAGGGAAGGGGTCTGCATACTTTCCGAATGCACTGTATATCTATGTGCATTTTATTCATGCATTTAATCTTTGTTAAAACCCATGTATTTGAATGATATATTTGACTGTATTCACCTTGCTGGGTGTAGCAGATGACCATGAGTTCCTGGCTGAGGTCTCCAGAGCGGCGAACAGGCACCAGCAGCTCCCCAATGTCCTCCTCTATCTTATACTCTGCCTGGGGGATGAACACCATGGACTCTGCAGAGGAAAGAGGGGGAAACCATACAATTCAGAATTAGAATAGTAATTTAATAGGATCTCTATGGGAGAAGCACAGAGGATAGGCCATAGAGAAAAAGAGAAGAAGAGTTTACAAGCCCAGGCGAGTCTGTAATTATTTGATGCATGCATATTTGCTGCTGCCATGAAATTGCCCAGCAATGGAACAATAATCATGATCTGATTCGGAATCTTATGAAAAATTATATATTTTCATGTGTCAATCCATGTAAATTAATGTAGCCTTTCCAATTGACTTAAGCCTGTCTGCTATTCATAAAGGATTTCATGTCGGAGGGCAAATCAAACAGACAATCTGCAGATAAGGCGGTTCATTCTTACCATCACCAGGGTCCACTATCTCCACAGTGGCCCTATCGGGGTACTCCAGCACGGCCATGACAGGCTCTGACAGCTGGATCTCAAAGGTCTCGCTGGTCTCAAACTCCTGGTCCGTGAAGATCTTCACCCTCCAGGTGGCCACTGTCTGGCCTGGGTTGAACTGGACCTGCTTCTGGGCCTTGCCCCGGAAGTCCTTGTCCTTCTCCGCAGTGCCATCCTTGGTGGTGATGCCTGAATAGAACCATATCGAACTGAACTAAATAGAACCTAATTTAATTACATTTAATTGGAATTTAGCTGAGGTAAGCTAAGCTGAACTGAATTGAACCTAATTGAACTGAATAGCTGTATAATAATGGCACGTAGCACTGTGTAGTTTGTAGGGCCTCAGAGGATGTGAGTTGACTGCAAGTTGACTGATTTACAGACTGTAGTTGCCTGGTTAGCTCTCATTGTCTGTCTTTGTTCATATTTGCCCTCTACTGCGTCGTCAAAGACAACCGTAAATATAGGAGCCTGTGTATAAAAGCCTGTGTGTTGGATGTAGCCAAACAGACAAGCATGTTGTCATTACCTGGTGACCTCTATGAGGAAGGGCTATCTGATCGCTCAATCAAACTAGGTTTTTCACCAGCGAGACAGGAAATGGGTCATCAGTCAAACAGGAACACACACAGGGCAGATTGATAACCAGGGGGTCTGTTTTATTCTTAGGTTTCTTCTAATGGCAGGGTAATAACAGACAAATACACTCCATGAAGACCCTTAAAGGGCCAATCAGTCTTTTACACAGTGACAGTTTAATAGGTCCTGCTTTCTGAATAGTCTCTCCACTGACATTTACATTTTTTTCGAAGTACCCCTAGTCAGAGTTGATGGTGGTGGGTGATTGAAATATTTACTACCCATTAGGGATAAAATAGTGGCAATTTAAAACTACCTTTATCTGAATGACAAGCAGAAAAAACAACGGAGAAATGTACTAACTCAGATATATCACTTGGGTGATGAACCAACGAAGTGCAAGCCAGTTCCAACAGGATCTATGGTACACTCTTAGAAAAAGGGTTCCAAAAGGGTTCTTCAGCTGTCCCTATAAGAGAACCCTTTTTGGTGCCGGGTTCTACCTGGCACCAAAAGGGTTTTCTACCTGCAAAAAAAATGGTTGGGACAGCCGAATAACCCTTTATGGTTCTAGATAGCACCTTTTTTTCCCAAAGAGTGCATGCCCTTGACGTCGGCTAATGGGTATCCTAATAAATCAAAAATCAAAGCAAAATGCTATAGATCTGATGTAAATCCTGTTCAAGACTTTCAGTACCATAGACATAGAATCTCCATGTCAGCCATATTGAGTGTACCCATGAGTATTCTGTAAAATGACTGAGGAGCTTTGTACCCATTGTATTCATTCTATTTCTATGTTTAGAGGTAAATACTGCTAATGGGGCCCCATTCTAGTCATTCTATATCTATGTTCCCTTACATAAAAACCACATGGTTTCACATGTGGAAAATCACAATTTCACGTTAAATTTCACATGTGAAATCATGTGAAAACGTTTTTTTTGGAACACTTCACATGTCCCATTCTAGTCATTGTATTTCCAGGTCAAGAGGTAAATACTGCTATAGGGTCAATTTTGGTCATTTTATATCTATGTTTATAGGTAAATGCGGCTATAGGGACCCTTCTAGTCATTCTATATCAATGTTTAGAGTTAAATACTCCTATAGGACACATTCTAGTCATTCTATATCTATGTCTAGAGGTAAATATTGCTATAGGTCCCATTCTAGTCATTGTATTTATCTGTTTAGGTAAAGGCTGCTGTAGATCTGTGGTAAGTACTGTGTAAGACTTCCAATACTCACTGACGAAGGATGTCTCTCCCAGGTACCCCCTGCGTCTGAGCGTCACCTCCAGGAGTCTGGCGTCCTCATCCACCAGATAGTACTCCTTCTCCAGGCTGATCCACGACCAGTTGAGCCGGAATGGCTGCGGCTTCAGCTTGTTTCCACCTGGAAGACACAACTTTGACATCAGTTTTTGTAAACTCATTGAGCCCTATGACAAAAGACACAGATACTTTAAATTGTGAAGGGTAACTTGATAACTTAATGTCAGGGCTTACCCCCAAATCCTCCATCACAGGCCTCTTGAGTGATGCCTTGTTTCTAATTTCCTCTCTCACTCCATTGTCCCCCCCCCCCCCCCCCCACTCTCAGACAGTGCCTGGTAAGGGTTTCTCACCTCCTCACCCGGATATGTGTGTCACTGGCTCCTTTGGCAGGGTTGCCTGCCCCTGGCTAGA
>NW_026600491.1:82500-195000 GCF_029448725.1 Salvelinus fontinalis
CCCTAGCACCTAGCGGTGGCTATCCTTGACCATGCTCAGGTTTCTGACAGCTCTGGCTGAAACTACAGGAAGCATTCATCATGTTTGTCTCTGCCTGCCCCAGATTCCACCACGCTTGATGAGTGTGCATGTGGCCAATTGATAGACAAGACGAGCCAGCTAACTTCAGTTATGTTTGATTAAGTGTATTTTCATTTAGCCTGCTTGGAAATATCAAACACCTCTTGAGCATCTTTGAAATGTAAAATGGAAGTGCAGTGACTGTTGACTTTCGTCCGTCACTGTACTTATAACGCGCAGTGCACATAAACGAAATGCTACAAGACACATTAGTCACACCTCAGTCCATCACATTAAGTATAATAATCACTTATCAAGGAAGAAACTTGATTTATAAAACCTGTATAGCTTTCTGCTCATATCTCCTCAAACCCACAGAAGGAGTGTTTCTGTCCAGAACAGCACGTGTTCCTAGGCAGGCTGCCCAGTTTACACAGAGCTGATACTGAGCTTAGTGAGCCTGTACTGTGTGTCAGATAGGATTATCATATGAACATTGTCAGCGACAAAAAGACTCTATCGTTCTGGCATCCAGACTGGCAGTCTATCTGACAGCTTCTGATTTCAGCTCTGACACTGTTACCCTCAAAGCATTTAATAATCGGGTAATAACGCCCTTTTGTCTTGAGTATTGCATAGAAATACCTTCAATTTCGAACGTGGTGTAGTTTGTCTGGTGAAATACTGTAGATGATGAGACTATGTAAGTAAAATAATATTGAAAACAAAGGAGTCAATTGACCTGTAAGAATTAGAAACAGACTATTCTGCACTGAGGAAATTAATTAATTCGAACGCCAATGACAATATTTTATTTAATTGATCAGCTGCTGTTATTTCTCAATTGTCACTCAATTATCAGGGTGAAATAAGGTCTTGGAGTTCATTTGAGTTTAAATCCTCAGAATAACCTAAATCAACAGGTCGATAAAATAGGACAGATGAGATTTAAGGACATATAGAATTTACCACCTGACCTGACGCCTGTTAAAAACAGTTGGATTGCCGCCCGCGGGGCGGATGGGAGTCAATTGAAAACAGAGCTGAGGAAAAGTCTTCCCTAACCATGTCTCCATTTCCCAGACCTGATAGAGATACTGTATGTTGTGACACCATGACATCGCTGTGACGTTATACATACATCATGTTATACATAGATGCACAGCCAGTGGAGGGGACCTCAAAGCCCTGGCTGTGTGATATCTGAGCCTTTGAAAACTCTATGACAACTATGGCAAAGGCAATGTCGTCATCATCCATATATTTAGTGTGTCGTCCAAGAGAGTTGGCTGGCAGGCAGGCCTCAAAAACAAATCAGCACCTGCTACAATGACACAAGCACACAAACATACCCTTTAACAAATGACAAGGTGATATCATTACAATCTGAGCTGTCTGTGTATAATCCATTACACTAATCTCACATTCCATCCCCCAGGTGGACATGATCAGAGCCATAGACATGACCGTGAGATAGGGGGCTTCAGATCCGGCAGGTGTGACACTTCAGTAAGCCATTGTCATGAGAATGTGTCCACTCTGCCCACAGTGAAGCTAAAGCTCTGCACCTTCAGTGGGGTCAATAGAACTGGAAACATCTGTTTTTCAAGTAATAAGAACATATAAAAAAAAGCCTCTCTCTCTCTCTCTCTCTCTCTCTCTCTCGCTCTGTGTCTCAGAGAACTCCTGCCAGAACTTCAGATTCCGGAAAAAGAAGTTGAGTGACAGCTGTACCCTCCCACCCCATCTCTCTGTCCCTATGTTGGCTTTGTCCCTCCAGGATGAACAAGGGACAGCAGGCCACTGTCTGGGTGGCCCACAGCCCACTATTCTGGCATGTCCCTCTGCCTCCCTCCCTGCCTGCCTGCCTGCCTGCCTGCCTGCCTGCCTGCCTGCCTGCCTGCCTGCCTGCCTCCCTGCCTGCCTGCCTGCTTTCCTTTCTCAAACTCAGAGCAGGGGATCCTCTTCTGGCTCCTTTTGTGAATCCTGTCAGATACCGTGTCCAGACCTGGCATGAAATCCAACTACACCAGACACGGATCCAGTGGTGTGTTGTCAAGCACACCATACACTTTCTGCTTTCCATTAGAGAAGGTCACATCACTACCACTGATTCAGATGAACCTAAAGTGAAACTGAGTGGTAGCCTTTCAGTGTTTGTATAAAACTCCATCTCAAATGATATATACACTGATTAGTGCTCAGCGCTGCTGCCTATTTAAATGAACTGAGGCGTTGCAGAAGTGGAGAGGGACTCCTTCCTTGGTATTTATGAGAGCAATAACGTGGATAGAGTATGTAAGGCTAAGTAATGGCCACATTCTCTCTGAACCAGGTGTCTCTGCTGGGACTTTCATAAAGTTACAGGAATAGATCAAAATGGAGGGGTTCTGATGTCTCTAACTGATTTACGAACTCATTTATTACAGTCTTTCCAACTAATATATCAACCACACTCCCAGCTCACATTTCTTTTGCGTTTCAAACTGACAATAATAATAATTCTCACCATCAGATGAAATGTTTTATAGAAGACGGCATTTTGGAACGCCCCTGTTTTAGGCTCTTAATAAATTTGTCATTGGAGTGACTTATTAATGTTAGGCTAATAAGTAAGCAGTGAGTAAGCAGAGAGCACGGACAGTATATCACAGCCACTGCTAAGTGTTGGCCCCTGGACATTTTTCATGTTCTTAGACCTGAGTGAGAAGACTGGATGTTTTCCAGGTATGGGGCTCCCTACGGTGCAGCCATCTTTGGATAACTAACTCACGCGGTAGCTAGCTAGCTTGCCCCCCTATGCTCCAACAACATGTAACTTTAGTGGCTAACAGGTCAAATTAATTTACCACTGTCATTTTAATGACCTGTCAGGGGATTTGCCAAGATTCTCAAGATGGTCTCCTGTGAGTCCCGATGCCTGAGGATATAATGGAGACATCAATTAGGTTCATTCGGATTCCAAACATGTTTGATTGTATCTCCTGACTGTACATCAGAGGAGGCTGGTGGGGGGAGCTATAGAAGGATGGACTTATTGTAATGGCTAAAATGGCATAAATGGAACGGAGTCAAACGTGGTTTCCATATGTTTGATGTGTTTGATACCGTTCCATATTCCATTCCAGCCATTACAATGAGCCTTTCATCCATTGCTAACTACCAGCACCTTAGCTAACCAGGTCCCATTGTTGCAAAGAGTTATGGGATATTAGATAGCCTTGTTTTAACCTTTGTCATCTTCAACCTAGACCATGATCAGCAATCCATCCATAAAGCAACCAGCAGCCCTACAGAAAACCCCCTCAGTGTCCTTTCATTCCACATTCTTCATCAGGTCATCCGGTCCTATTTACATTGCTACAGTATTCATAGCCATACATAGATATACTTAGGATAGTGGGTGGGACTCAAGAGGAGGGGGGGATATCATTGGTCAGAATGAGGTTTTGACAGCGAAGAGAATGATGCAAGGGTGAGCAACAGAAAGCGGCGCCCATGTAAGTACCGCTGAGTGACAGGAATGAGGACCGTGATTATTACATTTCCTCATTCCTCTTTTTATTTATACTGGGTCACATTGCACTCTGCACTCTGCACTCTGCAACATGGCCCGGTGTAAACTTGCAGAAATGTACATTTTAGTAATTTAGCAGACTCCCTTATCCAGAGTGATTTGCAATCAAATAAAGTAGGCAAAACAACCACATATATACTAAAATAATAACAATGTTTTATTGTCACATACACCGGATAGGTGCAGTGAAATGTGTTGTTTTCACAGGAGGCTGGTGAGGGGAGGACGGCTCATATTAATGGCTGGAATGGGATCAAACACATGGAAACCATTTGTTTGATGAGTTGGATACCATTGCATTAATTTCGTTACAGCCATTACTATGAGCCCGTCCCCCCCAATTAAGGTGCCACCAGCCTCCTGTGGTTGTTTTACAGGGTCAGGGTAATAAGGGTTAAGTACCTTGCACAAGGGCACATTGCTAGATTTCTCACCTTGTCAGTTCAGGAATTCAAACCAGCGACCTTTGGGTTACTAGCCCAACACTCTAACCGCTCGGCTACCTATGGCCCTTATTATTACAGTCCCTGCCGCTAAAACCATCAACAACAACTGTGTGAATATAGATTTCACATGTGGTCCATTAATTGAGTCATTCTATTGAGTATATATGATCAGAATTTCTATACAATTTATTCAATTACAACAGCTTTCTCCTTTTTTAACGTTGGCGCTACAGAACAGAAAGTGAATTCTCAAATGCCAGAGTTCTCCACTTAGTTTCCTCTGGGGCATTCCGAAGATCCCATGGTTGGGATTCTGGATTGGAGGAGCCAGGCATATTAATAGATCCTATTGGCCACTGCCGTGTACTGTAAAATAACACTGACTCCAGAACAGTGACCTGATCTGGGTCGGAAAGGCAGCATGCCGCACATCACAAGGTGACAGAGAGACTGGGTCACCCCCAATGGTGCCACTGGCGCTTATTGCATCATTTTGGAGAAAACTATCTTAACTGTCCATGGCAACTGGCCAAAATTAATCATTTAATCATATATATACACAACACTGAGTGTACAAAACATTAAGAACACCTGCTCTTTCCATGACATAGACTGACCAGGTGAATCGAGGTGAAAGCTTTGATCCCTTATTGATGTCACTTGTTAAAGCCACTTCAATCAGTGTGGATGAAAGGGAGGAGACAGGTTAAATAACAATTTTTAAGCCTTGAGACAATTGAGACATGGATTGTGTGTGTGCCATTCAGAGGTTGAATGGGCAAGACAAAATATTTAAGTGCCTTTGAATGGGGTATGGTAGTAGGTGCCAGGCATACTGGTTTGAGTGTGTCAAGAACTGCAACGCTGCTGGGTTTTTCACGCTCAACAGTTTCCCATCTGTATCAAGAATGGTCCACCACCCAGAGGACATCCAGCCAACTGTGGGAAGCATTAGAGTCAGCATGGGCCAGTACCCTTGTGGAACACTGTTCTGAGGGCAAAAGGGGTGCAACTCAATATTAGAATGTCTTGCACACTCATGCCATTTAGCAGACACTTTAATCCAAAGCAACTTACACTCATGCTTGCATACATTTAATGTATTGATGATCCCGGGAATCGAACCCATTATCCTGGCATTGCAAGAACCATGCTCTACCAACTGAGCTAAATGAAACGACTAAGTGGTGTCAAGATTCTTAGTGAATCCTAACAGAAGTACCAACTGAGGGAAGGAGTGATAGAAGAGAAGAAGAGAGAGAGGAAAGGAGAGGTGCATCTGCTAAATGACTCAAATTTAAATATAAATGAAAGAGAGGATAGATACTGACTTTATAGCTTAAGTGGAAGACATACAGATGTGGGATCTTAATTTGATCACCCTGTTGCAGGATAACTTTTCTGCGATGTAGGAAATGTAAAACATGTTGTGTATTTGAGGTTTGAAAAATGCTTCTGACATTTGTAATTTACACTCCGAAATGTCAGACTTAATTTTCCCTTGCGAAAAAATGTATTGACCCCTACAAAAATGTCTATTAATTGTAAAAATAATTCAAATTTCCTGTTGCTGAATGATTATTTTCCTGCTGTAGCAAACTGGCTCAAATTAAGACCCTACATCTGTGCAGAACAAGTGTGCAAGTGACACATCTTTAAACAGACAGCGAGAGAGTAGAATATAATGGAAAGTACAGAATATAAAGACACTTTTAAAAGAAAGTATGGGGAGCAGCAGACAGCTTTGCCATATGGAAGCAGATATGAATAACCTATAGGGGCCATACATCATAACACCAACACTCTCCCAACACTCTCCCAACCCCAATAAATCTATCTGCCTCGTGTCAGGAGGCAAGGAGAGAGCGAGAGAGAGTGAGAGGAAGAAGCCTCCGCCTCACAGTCACAGTATACATGAAGGTAGACCTTCAACTGGCACCAGGGGACAGTAAATCGTTGGCCGGCTGTTGACATGGCTGACAGGTTAGTTCCGAAAACACACTTAGGAAGTCATGGTGCCTGCTGTGTAAAATGGCCGCGACCCACTCAAGCCTCATTCACTGTCTCTCACTGCCTCAACAGCACACAAACCTACATTACTGTTATGTGCTGTGCACTAGCCCTTCGGGAAACAAATGTTTTAGCATGGGAACAACTATGGAAAATCATACATGCTCTCTCTCTGTCGCTCTCTCTTTCTCTCTGTAAAAAATACTATTTCCCTCCTCTGAAAAAGTGCCAATCTACCCCTCTGGAACAGAACAGGGGTCTGTAATGCAGTCAAACGTTCCTATCTGAGTATTGGCTTTGATTTCTGGGGGTTGTGAGTGGGGTCTGTGGGGGACTATGAAAGGGGATACTGCCGGTCCTGGAACTCTCCCAGTCCAATACACCTGTCTACTAGTGTTCCAACTTCCCTTCCAGGTATGTCTGTGTGTGTGGCAGGAGACGGGAGTCTTGAAGGCAGGAAGCACATTCCTTGTTCCCAGGAATGATCGCATAACCTCTGCCACTGGTCTGCTATCATTCCCCATGCAGCAGGAGCCTGGAGTGAAAGGGGAAGCTACCAGATTATAAAACCGAGAATGATTCAACTCTATTCAACACAGGGAGGCTATTTTCAAAATACAACCAATTAGCATGACTATATATATATGTACATTTTTATCATTGCTATTGCTATGAAAACTAAAACGGCACGACCTCCGCTTGCATAACGTATTAACCTTGGCAGAGTTTGTCTGGAAGCTAATATTCACTATCTACTAGCCCATCATTTTCTTAACGAGCGCTCTTAAAAAAATCTGATGTAGACTTTCCATATCTATCTAACTACCTGAATAAGCTTAAAACTCTGATGTAGACTTCCCATATCTATCTAACTACCTGAATAAGCTTAAAACTCTGATGTAGACTTCCCATATCTATCTAACTACCCGAATAAGCTTAAAAATCTGATGTAGACTTCCCATATCTATCTAACTACCTGAATAAGCTTAAAAATCTGATGCAAGACTTTGTTCAGGAGGAGTGTAAATTGTTGTCGTATTGTTACGCTGATTGGATCGTATAGTTGTGCTGATTGTATTGTGTTGTTGTGCTGATTGTGTTGTTGTTCTGATTGTATTGTGTTGTTGTGCTGGTTGTATTGTGTTGTTGTGCTGATTGTATTGTGTTGTTGTGCTGATTGTATTGTGTTGTTGTGCTGATTGTATTGTATTGTTGTGCTGATTGTATTGTATTGTTGTGCTGATTGTATTGTGTTGTTGTGCTGATTGTAGTGTATTGTTGTGCTGATTGTATTGTATTGTTGTGCTGATTGTATTGTATTGTTGTGCTGATTGTATTGTTGTTCTGATTGTATTGTGTTGTTGTGCTGATTGTGTTGTTGTTCTGATTGTATTGTGTTGTTGTGCTGGTTGTATTGTGTTGTTGTTCTGATTGTATTGTATTGTTGTGCTGATTGTATTGTATTGTTGTTCTGATTGTATTGTATTGTTGTGCTGATTGGATTGTGTTGTTGTGCTGATTGTATTGTTGTTCTGATTGTATTGTGTTGTTGTGCTGATTGTGTTGTTGTTCTGATTGTATTGTGTTGTTGTGCTGATTGTATTGTATTGTTGTGCTGATTGTATTGTATTGTTGTTCTGATTGTATTGTATTGTTGTGCTGATTGTATTGTATTGTTGTGCTGATTGTATTGTATTGTTGTGCTGATTGTATTGTATTGTTGTTCTGATTGTATTGTATTGTTGTGCTGATTGTATTGTATTGTTGTGCTGATTGTATTGTATTGTTGTGCTGATTGTATTGTGTTGTTGTGCTGATTGTATTGTATTGTTGTGCTGATTGGATTGTATTGTTGTGCTGATTGTATTGTATTGTTGTTCTGATTGTATTGTATTGTTGTGCTGATTGTATTGTATTGTTGTGCTGATTGTATTGTATTGTTGTGCTGATTGTGTTGTTGTTCTGATTGTATTGTGTTGTTGTTCTGATTGTATTGTGTTGTTGTGCTGATTGTATTGTATTGTTGTGCTGATTGTATTGTATTGTTGTGCTGATTGTGTTGTTGTTCTGATTGTATTGTGTTGTTGTTCTGATTGTATTGTATTGTTGTGCTGATTGTATTGTTGTGCTGATTGTATTGTATTGTTGTGCTGATTGTATTGTATTGTTGTGCTGATTGTGTTGTTGTGCTGATTGTAGTGTATTGTTGTGCTGATTGTATTGTATTGTTGTGCTGATTGTATTGTATTGTTGTGCTGATTGTATTGTATTGTTGTGCTGATTGTATTGTGTTGTTGTGCTGATTGTATTGTATTGTTGTGCTGATTGTAGTGTATTGTTGTGCTGATTGTATTGTATTGTTGTGCTGATTGTATTGTATTGTTGTGCTGATTGTATTGTATTGTTGTGCTGATTGTATTGTTGTGCTGATTGTGTTGTTGTGCTGATTGTATTGTATTGTTGTTCTGATTGTATTGTGTTGTTGTGCTGATTGTATTGTATTGTTGTGCTGATTGTATTGTATTGTTGTGCTGATTGTATTCTGTTGTTGTGCTGATTGTATTGTATTGTTGTGCTGATTGTATTGTATTGTTGTGCTGATTGTATTGTGTTGTTGTGCTGATTGTATTGTATTGTGTTGTTGTGCTGATTGTATTGTGTTGTTGTGCTGATTGTATTGTATTGTTGTTCTGATTGTATTGTATTGTTGTGCTGATTGTATTGTATTGTTGTGCTGATTGTATTGTATTGTTGTGCTGATTGTATTGTGTTGTTGTGCTGATTGTATTGTATTGTTGTTCTGATTGTATTGTGTTGTTGTGCTGATTGTATTGTATTGTTGTGCTGATTGTATTGTATTGTTGTTCTGATTGTATTGTATTGTTGTTCTGATTGTATTGTGTTGTTGTTCTGATTGTATTGTATTGTTGTGCTGATTGTATTGTATTGTTGTGCTGATTGTATTGCATTGTTGTGCTGATTGTATTGTATTGTTGTGCTGATTGTGTTGTTGTGCTGATTGTATTGTGTTGTTGTGCTGATTGTATTGTATTGTTGTGCTGATTGTGTTGTTGTGCTGATTGTATTGTGTTGTTGTGCTGATTGTATTGTATTGTTGTGCTGATTGTATTGTTGTGCTGATTGTATTGTGTTGTTGTGCTGATTGTATTCTATTGTGTTGTTGTGCTGATTGTATTGTGTTGTTGTGCTGATTGTATTGTATTGTTGTTCTGATTGTATTGTATTGTTGTGCTGATTGTATTGTATTGTTGTGCTGATTGTATTGTATTGTTGTGCTGATTGTATTGTGTTGTTGTGCTGATTGTATTGTATTGTTGTGCTGATTGTATTGTGTTGTTGTGCTGATTGTATTGTATTGTTGTGCTGATTGTGTTGTTGTGCTGATTGTATTGTATTGTTGTGCTGATTGTGTTGTTGTGCTGATTGTATTGTATTGTTGTTCTGATTGTATTGTATTGTTGTGCTGATTGTATTGTATTGTTGTGCTGATTGTATTGTATTGTTGTACTGATTGTATTGTATGTTTTTAATGTTGTAATGTTGTATTGATGCTGCTGCCTTCTTGGCCAGGTCTCAATGGGCCTTTCCTGGTTCAACAGGTAAAAAGACAAAGGAGGAAGAAAAGCCCTTCAGAAGTCTGGGCGAGTCTGGACGAGTCTGACATTGTTCTGTTTAAGGGGTTACTACTGGCCTCTGGCAGGGTAGGCCCTGGCCTGATGGACCACTCGTCTGTAGACAGTCCTGGAAGACCGAAGAGGAGGAACCCCAACTGACACACTAAACTTCTTACTGGGATAGAGCTCAGAGGTTAACAACAGTTGTGCCATTAGACTAGTTTATTCTGAAGAGGCTATATGGACACAAAAATACATCTAGCTTTTTATGATAGAATGACACTGCCTTTCATCCAAGCACCTGGTCATAAACCTATTATCACACAGGGACAGCCAACAATAAGAAAAACAGTGTTGAGGAAACATTCAAAGGTGGCCATTTTGAGCGAGGCAGAATTCCCTCCCTTCCAGATCAGGGCTTGCTGTGTCTTTCAGCAGGGAAGGAGATCTGACACTAGATCAATAATCAGTTATCTGTGTAGTGAATGTAATAATACCCTGTCCTCCTAACCCTAACCGTTCTAACCCGTTCTAGCAACTCCTCCTTGAGTCCATCACTCAACAAAGAGGACATCTCTACATAGCCATTGGCCTGGAGATGAGGGAGTAGGTCTATACCTCAGCTCACCTTATCCATCAGAGTCCCTCATAATCTCCCCTCAGAACAGAACCAGTGGGCTGGTTGGGTTGTTATGGGCCTCAAGGGGTAAGGTGAATACTCATCAAATAATACATTAAGGCTTGAATGAAGGGAACCTGTCTGAGTTTGTCACTTATGATTCAGTCAGTCTGCTTATTGTTGTATAACATTGACATCAGTTTCTAAACAACCATTTCCAAAATGCATTTCCATGTTTTAATTGCTACTCCTCAGGGCTGACTGATGATTTACGCATTCCTCCGTTCATCGGATCTCCCCGAAGGGTGAAAAGTTAAACAGGCACTCCGCAGGGCCTCCCTCTGGGGTCCTGACAGAAAAAGGACAGCATATGCTACCAGGACTTGGAATGTGGCCACTGTCCATTTCAAGAGACAAGACGTCCCGCAGTGTGGCAACTGCTGACCCCTTTCTTGAACAATGCAGAGACACTGGGAAGTCATCCCTAAACCCCCACACACACACACAGCCGTGCTATGGGTAGAGCCGCCGCTGCCTCTGTGTCTCTCGACACCTGCTGGGACTGGGGAATACTTCCTCCCCCCTTCCTCCCCCTTTCATCCCCCTTTCCTCGCCCCATCACCACTCTCTCCACCATGGAGACTGTAAGTCTCTAAAGGTAAGGAGATTGAGTGTGTACCCAAAAATCTCTGAAACTGGAAACACTTATCTCCCTCACTAGCTTTAAGCACCAGCTGTCAGAGCAGCTCATAGATTACTGCACCTGTACATAGCCCATCTATAATTTAGCCCAAACAACTACCTCTTTACCTACTGTATTTATTTATTTTGCTCCTTTGCACCCCATTATTTCTATCTCTACTTTGCACCTTCTTCCACTGCAAACCAACCATTCCAGTGTTATTTTTTTTACTTGCTATATTGTATTTACTTCGCCACCATGGCCTTTTTATATATATTTTTATTTATTTATATATATATTTTGTTTGCCTTCACCTCCCTTATCTCACCTCACTTGCTCATATTGTATATAGACTTATTTTCACTGTATTATTGACTGTATGTTTGTTTTACTCCATGTGTAACTATGTGTTGTTGTATGTGTCGAACTGCTTTGCTTTATCTTGGCCAGGTCGCAATTGTAAATGAGAACGTGTTCTCAACTAGCCTACCTGGTTAAATAAAGGTGAAATAAAGGTGAAATAAAAAACCCATCCATCGCATGCAAGACTGTGTAACTTACATGTGTGTGTAGCTTCCCCCCTTTTGGAAGCCAACCACTTGATTTCGTCCCCATGTTATAATGGCATTGAACATGTCACCCTCCCTAGGAGAGGGGGTGACCTCGACAATTTATTGTTAAAACGAGAGGCTGCCTGGATGTTTCATTTAAAGACCCTTGCTCCCTTCGGTCTCAACGTAGACTTTGATCTGAAGCCATTCTTGTGATTATTGTGATTTAGCTATTCATTGTAAATGTTTGTAGGCCTATGTAGCCAAATTGTATCTATGATCGTATGCTGTCCATTCATGTTTTTTTACATGTTATTTTTACATCTGAGAATTAACCAATGATATCAGGCCACACCCGACCATGATTACAGACACCTGTGCGTGTCCTTTGACACTATATAAATTAGTGACCCGCAGTGTTTGCCATTATACCCTGATGAAGACAGCTTGTCTGTCGAAACGTTGGATATTAGGTTATTAAATTATTGCATCTGAGCTCCTAGAGTGTGCTTTTCTTTTTCATGTGTAGCTTGACAAGACTTCTAATCTTTGACACATATACTGGTACATAAAAGGCAGGTACAGTATGTATTGAAAAGGGAGGATGTATACCGGACCGCTCCACATAGGTATTGGCTGACTGTCTGGGGAGGCTGAGGTCGTGTGTTGCTAGGCAGGTTTGTGATGATATGTGTTTAACAAGCCTGTCCCTTAGAAAGCTATGGGATGCCTCCAAAATGGCACCCAAATCTCTATATAGTGCACTACTTTTCATAATTTCATAATTAATAAACATTATAAAAAATAAATAAACTGAAATGACGGTGTTTCTATGTCAAATAGTTGTGTTATTGTGACAGAACAGAGGGCTGACACTAGATCAATAGTCAGATGAAAACTCCAAATGTAATACATTTCAACTCTATATCTGACATGGTACAGGTGTCTTCTTTTTAAAGCCCATGACCATGTGTGTGAGGTGTATACTTTTGTTTCAAAGTAGATTTGTTTAAGACTACCAAGAATCACTCTGTATGACCCTAAAAGGTTAAAGACAGCTGCAACTTTAGCCCACTGCAGTAAAAGGTTAAAGACAGCTGTAACTATCAATGTATCTGCAGGTCTATTTCCTCATTGGAAACATGTTCATCTGAATGATGAAAGGATTCAACTCAGTAATGACACTTCCGTATTCATTTTGGTGTGCAGCTAGAAAGTGTAAAATGGGGGGTACCACATAGAGTAAAAGGCACATTTCACACAGTATCGGACTCAGCTGAACCCCCTCTCTCTTCTGGTCTCTCCCTCCAAAACACCCAGGAAAAGAGCCACCGCCACCCTGCCTGGACCCAGTTCATCCTGTCTGGACCCAGTTCAGCCTGCCTGGACCCAGTTCATCCTGCCTGGACCCAGTTCAGTCTGCCTGGACCCAGTTGAGCCTGCCTAGACCCAGTTGAGCCTGCCTGGACCCAGTACAGCCTGCCTGGACCCAGTTCAGCCTGCCTGGACCCAGTTGAGCCTGCCTAGACCAAGTTGAGCCTGCCTGGACCCAGTGCAGCCTGCCTGGACCCAGTTCAGCCTGCCTGGACCCAGTGCAGCCTGCCTGGACCCAGTTCAGTCTGCCTGGCTCTCCTTGTCAGAACCCCAATCAACAGATGTGCCCACTTGCCCCAGGAAGGCCTGGGAAGCTGTGGTGTAGCCAGGGTGATACCGCTCCAGCAAATCAAATCAAATTGTATTAGTCACATGCGCCGAATACAACAGGTGTAGACCTTACAGTGAAATGCTTACTTACGAGCCCCTAACCAACAGTGCAGTTTCTACAAATACAGATAACAATAAGAGATACAAGTAATTAAAGAACAGCAGTAAAAAATAGCAATATATACAGTGGGGTGCCGGTACAGAATCAATGTGCGGGGGCACCGGTTAGTTGAGGTAGTGTGTACATGTAGGTAGAGTTATTAAAGTGACTATGCATAGATGACAACAGAGAGTGACAGTGGTATGGAGAGCGAGGTCAATGCAAATAGTCTGGGTAGCCATTTGACTAGATGGTCAGGAGTCTTATGGCTTGGGGGTAGAAGCTATTCAGAAGCCTCTTGGACCTAGACTTGGCGCTCTGGCACCACTTGCCGTGCGGTAGCAGAGAGAACAGTCCATGACTAGGGTGGCTGGAGTCTTTGACAATTTTTGGGCCTTCCTCTGACACCGCCTGGTATAGAGGTCCTGGATGGCAGGAAGCTTGGCCCAAGTGATGTACTGGGCCGTTTGCACTACCCTCTGTAGTGCTTTGCGGTCGGAGGCCGAGCAGTTGCCATACCAGGCAGTGATGCAACCAGTCAGGATGCTCTCGATGGTGCAGCAATAGAACCTTTTGAGGATCTTATTACCCATGCCAAATCTTTTCAGTCTCCTGAGGGGGAATAGGTTTTGTCGTGCCCACTTCACGACTGTCTTGGTGTGCTTGGACCATGTTAGTTTGTTGGTGATGTGGACACCAAGGAACTTGAAGCTCTCAACCTGCTCCACTGCAGCCCCGTCGATGAGAATGGGGGCGTTTTCGGTCCTCCTTTTCCTGTAGTCCACAATCATCTCCTTTGTCTTGAGGTATGCTAACGCTTCATCACCACTTCACACATAAAGGTTATGCTAACACTATGCTACGCTATATCACTACATTCCCCTCAAGGTGAGGGACGAGGGAAGAGCTTCATTCAAGGGAATCAGTCTCAACAGTCAGAGTCTCAACATACAATTGAGAGTAAGAATAGTAGAATACACAAGGTACAATTTCGACATTTGGTTGTGCATGAGCAGTTTTTTCTCATTATGTCAGTCACTGACAGTCACTCATTTAGCCCATGGCAGCTAACAATTTTTAGATTGGTAACTTAGTCCAGTCAGCTATTTAAACTTGTTGAAATCATGGCCGAATAATGGCAAATGTGTAGAATTGCAGGAAATTAACTTTAAAACTAAAATAAGTCTCTACACTCTCTCATAGGGCCCCCAAAAGGCTAGGGCCGGCCAACACCCACTCCTGACCAACACCCAGGGGAAATAACCTGACCTCTCGCTCTTTCTCTTCTTACCAATAACACATTATTTATGACATGTTGTTTCAATACGGCAATAAAACTCTACAGGGAGACAATGCAGCCATTTGGACTATTTCCTATGTGAATTTTGCACACGTAGGGTGTAAATAGTATTAGTTTTAAGGTATTGTTCACGGTCACTTCTGCTGCAGACATTTATTCTATAGAATCTAGAACGTCCAGCGGTGTTTCTCACACACATAAAAAAAACACTAAACTTTTATGTGCATATTCGCTGACCAACAGAATGCTGTGTCAACTTGCTCCTACATGCCAGTAACAGACTCAGTCAATTGTTCCCTTTTCATGCCTTTATTTGATGTTACTCGGTGTGTGTGTGTGTGTGTGTGTGTGGTGTGTGTCCTACCAGCCATGACTCAGGGCTCTGCACATGTTCAACGTAGTCAGACAGAAACAAAGTCTCATTAGACAGATGGCAGAGAGGTATAGAGCCAACCCTGCACCTGGTTCAGATGTGCTGGCTAGAATCTCAAACAGGACAGTGGGGCAGACTACACTACAAACACAGGGGATTGTGGAGCTAATTGAAGCCTTTGTGTCCCCTTCCTGTTGTAGCCAGACCCTCAATTACAGACAGCCCTGAGAAAGAAAGCCCTATTATCCATTAAGGCTATACTGTCTGAGAGCGACAGCCATTTATGGCCATCTGGAATTGAGCATGTTCTGCTTTGGCAGAGTAAGAGGACGTGTCCATCCAAAACATATGGAAACTTTGGGAAGACACATGCATTAAAAAATATATATAAATAAGAAAATAAGTAACAGTATTTCAGCATGTGTGGATCGGGACAGTACGGGAAAATAATTCCTTGTTGTGCAATATCTTCAGAAACTAGTTAACAACCTTTCTCCCACTCTGTTCTCACAGCCAATTCTCTGTCCTAACAGGAGAGTTAATTACTGGGAGTGAATGCTAACATGAGGATGAAAGGGTTAACTTAGGAGGGGTTAAACTTGGTGAAAACAACAAGAGGAATTGACCAAAAGGCCATGACACCTAAACCCTCCTTGGCCAACAACCATGGTGATGACGATGATGATGATATTGTGCTAGCTAGCTAGTCCTCAATCCAGCATAAAAATAGCCCAAACTTTTCTTACAGTGTGTCAAGGAGGGATGCATTTCAAAAGCTCAGAATGTGTTAAGCATTTACAGCTGATGTTAAAATAGCAACGCATGCCCCCATCCCCACCTGCTATATTTTGTTACTTTGCTTTGCATTCGCTGTTTATGTCCGTGATGCAGTTAAAGTAGGTCCATAAGGGTACTTTGGACGAAGTGAACCACAACAAATCGCAAACGAATATCCAACAATTGATTTATTTCCAAACTCTACAGCCTGTGTGTGACACGCAAATGTGTAGAATATGTAGAATATACTTTGGTACCAAAAACATATTTTATGATATACATGCTTTACTCCAATAGTTGAAATCTACCGACAATACGATAGAAAAGCTACGTTATATAAACACTAACATCCTAATCATGCATATTAATTACTGTATACTGAAAACACCAATAGGATTGTCACGATAGAAATGCAACCTGTGTGGATAGTTATGAAATCCAATAAGGTACGGTTCATATGACATCGGACCAAAAGTTAATTTCCAGGGGAATATAAATACACACAGCTACTGAAATCCAAAGCCTCCCAAGCGAAGGATCCCTAGAGAAGGTAAGGAATGGATCTGGCAGCAAAACGCAGAAGACCATATCGGATGGTGATGACAAGTCAAACAGAAAATAGAATCCAAAAAATAGAAACACTTAAAACGATTCCATGAGAATTTTGGATTGTGATGCAAAACTTGCTAACTTCACTATGAAATAGTTACGTGTGTCTGAGAAGCCACACGTTTCTGTTCCACTAACCCAGAGAAGCAATGAAGCAGGTCAGGACCTTAACAGTCACCTTGATCCTTACAAAACTGCTGTTCAAAATTAGTAGTTTCCTCTACACACATGGTCAAAGGCTCATGCTATTCTCACTTATCTAGGATCGATTTCCATAAAAACTGACATATGGTTTGATGAATACTTGGAATGCCTTGGAGGCATTGAAGGTGGCAAATTTGGTTTCATGCTATCACTTCAATCACTGAAGGAAACCCAGGACAAAAACCACAAAGGAAAACCCCCATTGTTCATGATACAATAAAGTTCAGAGCTTTTTTAATTGCCGGGTGTTCCATCTCTTTCACTACTAACACACCCAGGGACACTGTTTGGCCCATGTCCCCACTGACCTCTTCCACCCCTTCTTTAAACCTCCTTTAAACCTGCCACCCTCAGCAGTGGGGCGGGGAGAGAGAAGGGGCTCTGTGCTAGCTGTCAGTCATGGCGAACTGCGTTTAAGTCTTTGTGATGCAAACACTTTGGAGATTGACAGAGAGCGGGAAGATTCAATCTCAAAGAGACATTCAATCTTAAAAGAAGGCTGAAGCCGAAAAGAACGCCTACAGGCCATGTGATATAAGTCTGCAGTAATGGGACACGACAACGTCAATGAGCATGAGGTTCAAATATTAAAAAAGAGGGTCTTACCTTTATCCTCTACTGTGAAGTAGAAGATATCACTTGTGGCGTTGCTACCATCAAGCAGCACGTAGCAAATCTTCATTTCGTCGATATCAGCTGATGACATGAAAGGGTGAATTGGAAATGTAAGGAGGAGAATCTCTACATTCTTTAGAACATCTGAGATGATTACTCCACTTTCTGCTGAAGGGTACTTACAGCCCTCAGGCATCACTTTAGATTATGCCAAAGACAAAGGCATTACAATACTGATTCTGGCAGGAGTGTGAATACTGGTCTTACTGATATTGTAAAAAGAATTTTCCCAAAGTACAGAACTTCAATCAATTTAAAATACAAATGAAAAAAAAGTACATTTGTCAGATTTGAATTGTTTTGAATGTTTGTTCACTTTTTCCTCAATTGTGTTTTTAATTTTGATATATGTAATATTAAACGCTAGTCTTACCTTGTGTGAAGGCCTTGATGCTGTCATTGCCCAGGGCGGTGTTCATGATGAAGCCGTGCTGTGGGGCCTCGGCCACGGAGTACTTGAGGACTTTGTGAGGACTGTCTCGATCCTCAGACTTCAGGGCCTTGCTGGTGATCAGGAAGCCAAGGTGGCCACTATGCAGAACCCTTAGGGACGGGGCAGCCTTGTTGACCACGATCTGGGGGACCCCATTGTCAATAGTGCTGATGTGAATGGTCATCATCTGAGGCTTACGTGTCTCGTAGACGGTATCAGGGAATACGTAGAAGTCGCTGTGTGTGCCGTCGGTGACGGTGAACGAGAAGCTGTCCTCGTTGGACTCGGTGCCATCGTGCTTGTAGGTGATGAGGTTCTCGTTCAGGTCCTGCTTGGTGAAGGTGTTGATTGGCTGGGTGCCGTTGAACAGCAACTGGCCATGAACCGGCACCTGGGTGACCACAAAGCGCAGCAGGTTGTCTGGGGTGTCACGGTCCTCCACGGTCAACTCGAATGGGGTGATGAGCTTGTTTTCGCCCTCTCCCAACAGCAGCTTGTGGACGCTCAGGACAGGTTTCTTGTTGTCCACGTCCGTGATGGACACTCTGAAGGTGCGGAAGACCGGGTTGTAGCCGTCCGTCACCTCGAACTCAAAGCTATCCATCTTCATCTCATCGTCTGAGGTGTGGATGTAGTAGATCTTGTTGCCGGCCAGCTGCAGCTGGGTGAAGGTGGAGATGGGCACACCTGGGAGGTCAGTGCATTCAAGATGGCCTCTGCTAGGGGCACGTGTGATGCTAAAGCTGAGGAACTCATCCGGGCTGTTGATGTCGGTGGTGCTGAGCAGGTCAGTGGTGAGAGTCACTTTGCCCCCTTCTTTTAGGGTCACGCCTTTGTTGATGACATCGGGGAAAACCATGTCGATGCTTCCGATGTTGATGTAGAAGTATCGGTCGATAAGGGGGTTAATGCCGTCGGTAACGTCGAACTTAAGCAGGTCACGGACACCCTCCTGGCCCGTATGCACATACTGGATCAGGTTTTTGTCGACTTCGTCTTGGGTGAAGTTCATGTCGAGGGTGATGTTGCCCACAACGTGTCCGAACTTGGTGATACGCTGGAGATAGCCTTGGCTTGGGCCGTAGCGCACAACGTAGATGAGCTCTTTGTCTTCCGAGTCCAGATCAGTAGCCTTCATGACTCTGTTGTTGATTATTTTGGTTTCTCCAATCTCAACCTCCAGTCCGTCATTGATGGCCATTCTCGGTGTCTCATCATCGACAGGAATCACCATGATGAGAATCTTCTTCTCCACTGTGTGTTTCCCGTCAGTGAGCCTTACTTCGAAGCTGTCTTCTTTGGTCTCTGAGTCGTCGTGTTCGTAGATGATGTTGGAGGCCTCATTGATCTGTTCCAATGAGAACCTGACAACAGGGACTGTTCCCGTTGTAAGCTGCTGAACTATCTTGCCATTCTTGGGGTTCTTTATGATCTCAAACTCCAGTTGGTCTCCTGGAATATCTGCATCGGCCGCATTCAGGATGGGTGTGTCGATGACCAGACTCATGCCCTCCATCACGACAAACTCACGGATGAAGATCTCTGGTTTCTCATCATTGGCAGGGATGATGACGATGGGGAAAAAGTGGCGATCAGAGAAGTTGATGCCGTCGGAGCAACGGAAGGTGAACCTGTCTTCCACAGGCTCCACACCTTTGTGGATGCTCTGGACATAGTAGATATGACCGAGGAAGACATCTTTGAAGCTGAAGGCGGTGATGGCGGTGCCTGCTCTGGACTTCTCAGAACCTGGAGCTGGGGAGATATTCTCCATGTACCCGGATGTTGATTGGACAATAACAGTGCACAGGATGTCATTGTTGTCTGTGTCCATATCCTCAGTCATAACGTGATCCAGAGTAATGACGTTCTTCTCCCCTTCTATCACCACAAACTGCTCCCCGACGCTGACGATGGGTGGGATGCTGTCGACGGGCAGGATGGTGACGAGCACCCGGACTCCTTGGACCTTGTTGCCCCCGACGACCCATTCATCGGACATGTCGGAGATGGTGAGGTTGAAGGAGTCATGCTCTTTGAAGGAGCCGATCTCACCACTAGTGTGGGCATACATCACCACGCCGTTGATGATGTCCTGTTGGGTGAACCTCTCGGCGCGGGCACCGCTCACCAGGATCTCACCGAGCCTGGGGGGCTCCTCAACGATGAAGGTCAGCATGAGGTCGTCAGTGTCTTCGTCATGGCCCTGGATGACGTTGCTGGTGATTTCAGTTGCCCCGTTCTCCAGGACATCGATGGATGCCCCTAGAAGGCCAGCAGGGAGCATGATGGTGGGGGTCTTGTCATCAACTGGGTTAATGGAGATCTTGATGATGATAGGTACCTCATGGAAGCCGTCGCTGACGTCACACTTGATAACGTCACTGAGGCTTTCCTCCCCGCCATGGATGTAGGCAATATGGCCATTTTCGATGTCATCCAGGACAAATGTCTCACTGTTCGACATATCGATCCCTAAATACTGCAACTGCCCATAGCGAGGAATCTGGGTTACAGTGAATAGAATATTTTCATATTCTGTGTCCTGGTCGGTGGCATCGAGCTCCTTCTTAGTGATGATGTACGTGCTTCTCTCCTGGCAAGTGAAACCAGTGTTGGTGATAAAGGGAGGCTTGTTGTCAACGGGCTGTAAGAAAATAGTGAATAGTCCATCTACTGTATTCCCAGCAGTATCCTCCACAACGAATGTGAACTGAAGGACTTTTGGAGTGATGCCCAGTTCCTGGTCTGGAGGCTTGTAGGCCACTTTGTGGTGGTTGACCTGCGCCTGTGTGAACTCACTGATCACAGAGTCGGGACTGTCAGTCAGAACAATGTCACCCAGGGGGGCCGGGTTGTTCTCGTCTGTGTCAGTGGGGGGCTTTATGACGGTGTATTTCAGATCCCTGTCATCCGAGTCCAAGTCTGTGTAACGCAAAAACGTCTTCTTGAAGTGAGTCAGCTCATACTCTTGCACTGTCATGTGAAGCGTGGTCCCTGGGTAGAGCTCTGGTGGGAGGTCATCCACCGGGTGGATTTTAATGGTGAAGGTATGCTCACCGGACTGGTTTGGTGGGTTATTGTCGTCTTGGACGCGGAACACAAACTGATCCATCACAGTGGTGGTGCTGTGAGGCCCAATGTGGCGGTAGAAGAGCTTCCCATCTAGAATGTCCTGCTGGAAACATTCGGTCACCACCTGTTCAAACATCTCATCTGTCTCACTGAACTTCCAGAGAGAGGGGTTAGAGGGAGGCTCCACTTGTCTGAGGATAAGCTCCCCTACAGTGGAGTACGGGGCCTCAAGGATGAATTTAATGGTAGAATCCTCTGAGTCTATGTCTGTGGCGCTCAGAATGAAGGGGGAAATCTGCATGATTTCATTCTTGAAAAGCACCAGGCCGGTGTTTGCATTGATAATAGGGGGTTCATCGTCAGTGGGGGCTATAGTGATAGGGAACAAAAACTCGACCTCATTGCTGCCATCAGTCATTCTAAAAATGATGTTGTCGCTGTAGGTGTCGCTGCCGTCGTGCTGGTAAACCACGATGCCGGCATCTAAATCGGCAGGTGTGAAGAATTTCCTGCGCGTGCCGAGCACCGTCAGCTCGCCGTGCTTCAAGCCGTCCACCACTGTGATTTTCACATTGTCCAGGTTATCTTCATCACTGATCTCTAAGTTGTGAGAGCTGGAGAGAGTTCTGGACTGGCCCTCAAACAAAAGCTGCCCTGTGTTCTTGGTTGCTACAGGAGCAAGAGTATTCATAGGCTTCACCACAATCATAAAGGCAAACGTATCAGAGACGGCGCCCTCTGTATCTACAATTTCAAACTCGAGCTGGAAAATCCTCTCTACTTCTGAATCCTCGGATGGAGGCTTATAGGCTATCTTCAAATCCTTAATGTCTCTCTGGTAGAACGAGGTGATGGGGAGGTTCTGATCATCTGTACTGATGATGTAGCCTTGCTGATGGCCCAGGGGGGAAGTAATGTTAAAAATTAAGTCGTCTGGATCAGATTCAACATCCTCGGCAGCCAACATATCACTGGTGATAGCTGTCATCACAAACTGATCAATCTCCATCATCATCATAGCAACAAAACTAGGCTTAGGAGGGGTGTTCTCTGTACCCTCTCTGATTCTAACCATGATCTGGAAATGCTCCTGCATAATGGTGTTTCCCTCATTATCCTGCAGCTCTACCAACATGGGGATATAGTCTCTGTTAGGAGAGTTGGTGGTGGATGTGTGCTTGTAGCGAATGCCTTGCTTAAGAAACTCATCACAGTCCATCATCTGGCCATTAGTGGAGTTATTTAAAAGGGTGCCATACCTGGGGAGACCGCCGGCGCCGACCAGCGTGGCGACCTTGCACTGAGTGACACCATCCTCAAAGGAAAAGTCCAGGCCCTTTTTGTCGATGAGGTTGCTGTTGCCGTTGAGCTTGTCCACAGCCAGGGGCATGTTCCTGGTGAGGACCTCCAGCTGCTGGAAGACCACCTCCACCTCCAGCATGAAGGGGATGACAACCGTGTCCGTCTGGGAGTCGTAGCGTAGCTGCAGCTTCACCCTGTCTTTACTGGGGCTCCGGGAGCCAAAATGAGTGTATTTCACCTCATCACCGCCAAACGCACAGGGGAACTTCTTAGGACTAAGCATTCCGGGTTTTTGGGCCAGTGGGTCATTCTCCAGGACCGTGATGGAGCAGCGGTCTCCGGGCTGCACCTCAGTCACCAGGTCATTAACAGGGTCCAGGTACACAGACTTCCCGAAGGGAACACGGAGGCCATTGTTGGCCACTATGATGCTGTCAGCATTATGTCCTTGTCGTTGTCGGTAAAGGAAACCCGAATCGAATTGGTGGGGCTCCGCGTCCACAGAAGAAAAGCAAAAGACAAGAGTGAAAAGCACAAAGAGGCATCTCAACAAACGTGCCTGCCCTTTACAAAGTCCTGTCCTTTGCAGACAACCAGCCATGTCCACTGCCAGTTGCCTTGCAACTTTGTATAACTCAGCAGAAATAAATGTCCTTCAAATCAAATCTCTCCAGAGAAGAAAAAAGAGGAGAAAAAGTCAACCCCACTCTGGCAGTTGAAAAGTTGAAGCTTGGGTCTCTTGTTCTCTCTCTCTGCTCCCTCTTTCTCTCTCTCTGTCCACACACACACTCACACAGGAAAGTGTAGTTGATCTTATGGTGCAGGTAACACTGAAGCAGTAGACAGTGACAGCGCCCCCAGACTCCTCCCTCTGACAACACGGAGAGAATGCCTCCTGCCCCCAACAGCTAATTTAAGAAAGCACATTGGACAGCCCCTCCAGTACCCTTGCCTAACCCCCCACCCCCTCCCCCTTGCCTATCCCCTCCCTCCCCGCTCTCTTCCCACTGCCTATCCCCTCCCTCCCCTCTCTCTTACCCCCCTGCCTATCCCCTCCCAGCCTTCCCTCCTCCTCTATACCCCCCCAGCCTTCCCTGTCTCAGACCCCCATCCTCCTCTGCCCCACAACAAACTACCTAAACAACTCCCCCTCTCCAAAAGAAACCTAAATCATCAGTTGAAGACCTCCAAAAATGCTGTGTCCAGGTTTTCAAGACAACACATGCAGAATTGGCTTTAATGTGGGTCGGGACCCAAAGTGGGCCCTGGGCATGTATGTGAGAGAAGGGTTATGAAAATAATCACACACTATTTCTTCTTAATTTGGGTTGATGGAGGACGATTTTGGTCACGGGAGCAACATCAATTTCTCATTTGGGTCTCGAGCTGAAAAAGTTTAAGAACCCCTGGTCTAAACACATTGTTAATAGACCTCCTTACATAAAGGCACAGTTTGATTAATGCGTATTTATTTTGAATGGGTCTTAGATTAAGGAGGATGTGATGATTTTGTGGAGTTTTACCTTAAATATTTCAGATTCAAACACCAGTGCTGATTTAGAGGTTGGCTTTCATTGTGCATTAAGCATGATCAAACACTGAACAGGAGCATTTCAAGTGCAAGGCAATGACACGATGGAACACTGATGCTAGTGCCCTCTATTGGGTAACCTGGTGCAGGTTACATGAACTACGGTTATTGAACTACATTCCAACCAAAATAGAAAAACAAAAAAAATCCCCTTTAGTCAGTTAACATGATCAGTTCAATATGAAATGCAAAAAACAAAGTAACAAGAGTTTTAAAATATCACATACATAAGGTTTTCCTCAGGGTATTTTCATGGTCAGATATTATGAGGTATAAGTAGGCAGGTAACCTGCCCCATTAGTTTCGGAGACACTTTGAAGTCAACTCGGTGCTCTGATAGGCTATATCATCAGCGATCACCATGGTAATTTCACATTGTGCTTCATGTGAACAGTGGGGTCTTTCAGAAGGGCCAGGTCCAATGCTAATGAACCATGACATCTCTCTTATCATACGGTGGCCTGACAGACAGGCTACCAGAGAATACCCACAACCAAGGTCAGTAACGTAATGTCCTCTTCCCCCCCCCTCCACTCTATTCCTGTGTTCAGGGGCCCTGGTGTATCACCATACCACAACCCCTCACACCTTGGGGTTAACAAGCTTCTATTCTATTTTTCGCTGCATGGGATGATATTTGATAAGGTTTAGAATATCATCATACAAAGCATTCATGTTTAATGCAGCAGAAAACACTCGACACATATGCACAAGGAAAACCTTTAAGTGTTGTTCCCAAGACATCCTATACACTGCATTTGGAAAGACTTTCCACATTAAATTGTTTTATCCCTCATCAATCTACACACAACACCCCATAATGACAAAGCAAAAACAGGTTTTTAGATTTTTTTATATATTTTTTGCAAATGTATATATAGAAAACCCCAGAAATATCGCATTTACATAAGTATTCAGACCCTTTATTCAGTACTTTGTTGAAGCACCTTTGGCAGCGATTACAGCCTTGAGTCTTCTTGGGTATGACGCTACAAATCAAATCACTCAAATAAAATGTTATTAGTCACATGCGCCGAATACAACAATGAAATGCTTACTTATGAGCAAGTAATTAAAGAGCAGCAGTAAAATAACAATAGTGTGAATATATACAGGGGGGTACCGATACAGAGTCAATGTGCGGGGGCACCGGTTAGTTGAGGTAATATGTACATGTGGGTAGAGTTAATAAAGTGACTATGCATAGATGATAAAAGAGAGTAGCAGCGGTGTAAAAGAGGGGAGTTTCTCCATTCTACTCTGCAGATCCTCTCAAGCTCTGTCAAGTTGGATGGGGAGCGTCGCTGCACAGCTATTTTCAGGTCTCCCCAGAGATGTTCGATTGGGTTCAAGTTCGAGCTCTGGCTGGGCCATTCAAGGACATTCAGAGACTTGTCCCAAAGCCACTCCTGCGTTGTCTTGGCTGTGTGCTTAGGGTCGTGTTCCTGTTGGAAGGTGAACCTTCACCCCAGTCTGAGTTTTTGAGCGCTCTGGAGCAGTTTCTTTTTTATCAAGGACCTCTCTGTACTTTGCTCCGTTCATCTTTCCCTCAATCCGGACTAGTCTCCCAGTAGCTCCCACTGATAAACATCCCTACAGCATGATGCTGCCATCACCATGCGTCACCGTAGGGATGGTGCCAGGTTTCCTCCAGACTTGACAGTTGGCATTCAGGCCAAAGAGTTCAATCTTGGTTTCATCAGACCAGAGAATCATTTTTTAGGTGCCTTTTGGCAAACTCTAAGGGGGCTGTCATGTGCCTTTTACTGAGGAGTGGCTTCAGTCTGGCCACTCTATCATAAAGGCCTGATTGTTAGAGTGCTGCAGAGATGGTTGTCCTTCTGGAAGGTTTTCCCATCTCCACAGAGGAACTCTGGAGCGACCATCGGGTTCTTGGTCACCTGCCTGACCAAGGCCTTCTCCCCCGATTGCTCAGTTTGGCCCGGTGGCCAGCTCTAGGAAGAGTCTTGGTGGTTCCAAACTTCTTCCGTATAAGAATGATGACCACTGTGTTCTTGGGGACCTTCAATGCTGCAGACATGTTTTGGTACCCTTCCCCAGATCTGTGCCTCGACATAATCCTGTCTCGGAGCTCTACAGACACTTCCTTCGACCTCATGGCTTGGTTTTTGCTCTGACATGCACTGTCAACTGTGGTACCTTATATAAACAGGTGTGTGCCTTTCCAAATCATGTCCAATCAATTTACCCCAGGTGGACTCCAATCAAGTTTTAGAAACATCAATGGAAACAGGATGCACCTGAGCTCAATTTCGAGTCTCATAGCAAAGGGTCTGAATTGTTTTATTTTTTAATACATTTGCTAAAATGTCCAAATACCTGTTTTCGCTTAGTCATTCTGGGGTATTGTGTTAAGATTGATGAGGAAAAACATTTATTTCATCCATTTTAGAATAAGTTTGTAATGTAACAAAATATTGAATAAAGGAAGGAGTCTGAATACTTTCTGAATGCCCTGAATGTAGTCCTCCATATGACGTCTGTGTAATACAAAATTAACTAATGGAGAGGATTTTATTGGTAACATGAGCCATGTTTTAACATTATCATTCATCCCTGGGAAATAGACATGGACAACAGTAGAGATTGGAGGATCAGTTTACAAAATGGATGTTCAGCCTCTTAGTCCACTCAAACAGTACACATTGACCTAACTCAACATCAACACTCGCTTGAACAAAATACATTTTCAACTGCAACTGTCAACAGCAAAACAAAATGGCACCAGGTATACAGGCCTACAGGGAAAATATTGAACGCCTCAATAAGTTAAACAATGGGACATGTGTGACCTGGTCATGTGGCGGTTTATGATCTGTTCACGGGGTTGGTGCCCTTTAGGGTCAGGTCTCTGGGACACCCCGGCACCAAACTCCTCTCTGTCACAGACTGAAAACCACCCAGCACCTGACATCAGCTGGCCTAGCAGGACAGGTGGGGTGACAGTGACACTGGGACACTGGCCTCATCCACTAACAAACCCCTTCCCTTAATGACACAAGACTAGAAACAGCTTATGTTACAATCAGACAGATACAGTAAGCAAAAAGCCATTTCAATCAATCAGTCAATCAATCTATAAATTACAATAACCAGTCCTAGACCCCAAAGTCCAAGCAGAAGCAGAACCAAAGTGTCCAGGAAAAACTCCCAAGTATGAAGAAACCTAGAGAGGAAGCAGGCTTTCCATATGTGTATGAGTAAATATCATATTCATGATTCTTGTCATAATAGTTTATAGCTAGGCTATATTACTGATGATTGGAAGTGACCTGCAGAATTCGATAGACCATGTCTCTACTGTAGTTAAAAAGGCACTGGATGACCTTTCCTATAAATTATTAGTAGAAAGTCCAAATATATCCTTTGCGGTGGGCTGTCACTGGCATCAGATTTAAAGCCATGCAATGATGGAAAGCCCCTCCGAGGCCCGTCTTCCCTGGATATGGAGAGATGGAGAGGAGTTTATCTCATCTCATGACGCGACACATGATCTAGGCATCTACGCCAGCAGCCAGGTCTTCAGCATTCTCACGTCAATGTCTTTTTATGATTATTATATTTTTCACCTAAACTACGATTGGACGACAGTAAGCATGAGGGTTCCCTGGGTTCTCAGTGATGGTGGGTCACGATGACACAGCATGACACAGAGAGACGTGTTGCGGTCAGATTGGGGATCCAGGGAGAATGTGAGAATGCACCCTCGGTATGGCGCGGCGCAAGGTCACGTTAAGATAAATATACTTAGTGACCTTTTATAGAGTAACGTGTATGATAGCTATTAAGCTATAATCATGATGACGTTGGTCCACAGTTTCAATTTGAAAAAGCGCAAGTCTTCTATACTTCTTTCTCTTTTATCATGATTACCAAGTATAGTCAAGGAGAATAAGGAATTATTATTGCAGAAACCCAAACTTACTGTTCTAGAAATGTAAGTGTAGCAATAATTTCTCATTCATTCAATCTACCACAGCTGGTACAAATGAAATACAGTTTCAAGTGATTAATATGGCTGTTCTGTCACTGAATCACTTTCTGGCTCAATCTATAAATCTCTTTAATGCGGATAGGAAGCACTGGACATAAATCTTTTGTACATTTTTTAAAATGTATTTTTTTACCTTTATTTAACTAGGCAAATCAGTTGAGAACAAATTCTTATTTACAATGACGGCTTACCCTGGTCGAACTCTCCCCTAACCCAGAAGACGCTGGGCCAACTGTTTTCTGCCCTATGGGACTCCCGATCATGGCCGATTGTGATACAGCCCGGGATCAAACCCGGGTCTGTAGTGACCCCTGTAAGCACTGCGATACAGTGCCTTAAAACTCTGCACCACGTGGTCCCCCCGGGATGAGATTTTTATAAGTGGGCCCATTGAACAATGCATGGGTGGGTGACCTCTGGGTGAGCTGCTGAACTTATACCTTAAAAAACGCTGATAAAAATAAAGGCTGTACTGTTTCTGGAGATGCTGACGCGTTTCGGACAACACTGCATGGCACTTAGCAACCTCCTCCCGTGACAAACGCCCCTTAACGTGTGCCAAATACCCAGCATGGCATGCATTCTACATCTAGGTCCTTTCATTACATCTCCTAAATAAGTCCTGCGTTACCCCCGCTCGTCTGGACAGTTATAGGAATGGAACGGTGGGTGTGTCCGAATGGTGTAACTATAGAAACAAACAAACCAAGCTTTTTATATAACTGCATAACCCCAATGGTTATTTACTTTATTTCTACGGTTTAAGAAACTATTTCTGTTTCGCTCCAAGCAGGATAGGGTTTCCACTCTAGTTGTCATCCAACCCAGGCAGTACTGTAGTTCATTATGGACCATTAGATTGTTCCAGGGGTTAAATGCTAAGTAGAAAATGCTAGCAGTGACTGCTAAAAGAGTTGCGCTGAGTGTATGTGCTGTCTGTGGATGCTGCTAATAAGGGTCATTACCCTAGGATTAGCCTAGCATTAGCACAAGCCTAGCATTAGCCTAGTGTTAGCATTAGCCATAGCTGTTGAGTCACAGTACAGTAACAGTATATAACACATGGCATAGTGCTGACTGACTCATTAGCTTGACTGTACTGTATCAATGGCCTAGTTGTGTGAGGTTTACCTTCTCTGTTCCCTTGGGGCCATGCTCTTAATGATGGCCGTTGGTAAACAGAGAGGTTGGGCAGGGGCCAGGGCATTCCACTCCTGCTGCTGCCAGGTCTCACCTCACCATCCTGGGGACAGGCACACGATGACAGACCCTTAATGACCCATGATGGATGGAGAACAAAGCCGAAGTGTATTCTCAAAATCCCTCTCTTTCCTCCCGAGAAGAGATTGGGAATTCCTACTGTCTATGTCATGCTTGACTTTTGCAGCAGTTGTTCGCTCCACTAAGGTGAAGTCAAACTGAGGTCCAGGCAGAAGCTTACATGACTCATGCTTTCCGGTAATGTATATTTTCCCCATCTTACAAATTTTCCCAATACAACCATCGAGAGTTTAGGACTATAAGGTTCATTTTTGTCAAAATTGAATTATTGACATTAGCCTTGTTCTGTTCAATGTTCTCTACCTATATAGTACTCTAAATACCACAATTCATGTTGTTAAGTTCCAAAGAATACAAGATACACATCACTGACACCATTCAAGGCAATGAGGGTTCGGAACTTTAAAGCCAATTATCTCAGAATCCTCTTTTTGCAGATGTAAACTTAAAGTGGATTTTTTACTTTAAACTTGGACAAAACAGAGATGCTAGTTCTAGGTCCCAGGAAACAAAGAGATCTTCTGTTGGATCTGACAATTCATCTTGACAGTTGTACAGTCGTCTCAAATAAAACTGTGAAGGACCTCGGCATTACTATTGAACCCTGATCTCTGTTTTGACAAACATATCAAGAATATTTCAAGGACAGCTTTTTTTTAATCTTCGTAACATTGCAAAAATCTGAAACTTTCTGTCCAAAGATTATGCAGAAACATGTATCCATGCTTTTATCACTTCTAGATTAGACTACGGCAATGCTCTACTTTCCAGCTACCCGGATAAAGCACTAAATAAACTTCAGTTAGTGCTGAACACGGCTGCTAGAATCTTGACTAGAACCAAATAATTTGAACATATTACTCCACTGCTAGCCTCTCTACTCTGGCTTCCTGTTAAGGCTAGGGCTGATTTCAAGGTTTTACTGCTAACCTACAAAGCATTACATGGGCCTGCTCCTACCTATTTTTCCGATTTGGTCCTGCCGTACATACCTACATGTATGCTATGGTCACAAGACGCAGGCCTCCTTACTGTCCCTTGAATTTCTAAGAAAACAGCTGGAGGCAGGGCTTTATAGAGCTCCATTTGGTCTGCCTATCCATGGTCTGCCTATCCATGTGAAAGATGCAGACTCGGTCTCGACCTTTAAGTCTTTATTGAAGACTCATCTCTTCAGTAGGTCCTATGATTGAGTGTAGTCTGGCTCAGGAGTGTGAAGGTGAACGGAAAGGCACTGGAGCGACGAACTGCTACTGCTGTCTCTGCCTGGCCGGTTCCCCTCTCTCCACTGGGATTCTCTGCCTCTAACCCTATTACGGGGGCTGAGTCACTGGCTTACTGGTGCTCTTCCATGCCGTCTCTAGGAGGTGTGGGTCACTTGAGTGAGTTGGGTCACTGACGTGATCTTCCTGTCCGGGTTGGCGCCCCCTCGGGTTTGTGTCTTCGTGGGCTATACTCGGCCTTGTCTCAGGGTAGTAAGTTGGTGGTTGAAGATATCCCTCTATTGGTATGGGGGCTGTGCTTTGGCAACGTGGGTGGGGTTATATCCTGCCTGGTTGGCCCTGTCCGGGGGTATCGTCGGACGGGGCCACAGTGTCTCCCGACCCCTCCTGTGTCAGGCTCCAGTATTTATGCTGCAATACTTTGTGTCGACGGGCTAGGGTCAGTCTGTTATATCTAGAGTATTTCTCCTGTCTTATACGGTGTCCTATGTGAATTTAAGTATGCTCTCTCTATTTCTCTCTCTCTTTTTCTATCTTTCTCTTTCTCCTTCTCTCTTTCTCTCTGAGGACCTAAGCCCAAGGACCATGCCTCAATAGTACCTGGCCTGATGACTCCTTGCTGTCCCCAGTCCACCTGGTCGTGCTGCTGCTCCAGTTTCAACTGTTCTGCTTGCGGCTATGGAACCCTGACCTGTTCACCAGATGTGCTACTTTGTCCCGGAGACCTGCTGTTTTGGACTCTCTGTCTACCGAACCTGCTGTCTCTAACTCTGAATGATCGGCTATGAAAAGCTAACTGACATTTACTCCTGAGGTGCTGACCTGTTGCACCCTCTACAACCACTGCGATTATTATTATCTGACTCTGCTGGTCATCTATGAACATTTGAACATCTTGGCTATGTACTGTTATAATTTCCAACCAGCATAGCCAGAAAAGGACTGGCCACCCCTTAGAGCCTGGTTCCTCTCTAGGTTTCTTCCTAGGTTCCAACCTTTCTAGGAACTTTTTCCTAGCCACCGTGCTTCTACATCTGCATTGCTTGCTGTTCAGGGTTTTAGGCTGGGTTTCTGTACAGCACTTTGTGACATCGGCTGATGTAAAAAGGGCTTTATAAATACATTTGATTGATTGATAATCCCAAGCGCTCACATAATTTTGTCTTTATCTTCCATGAATTTGATTTACAGAAGTCCCTAACAGATGACTAGTCATGCATATTCATTGTCAAACATCTATCATGTACACTGAGTATACCAAACATTAGGAACACCTCCCTAATATTGAGTTGGGACCCCCCTTTGCTCTCAGAACAGCCTCAATTCGTCAGGGCATGGACTCTACAAGGTGTCGAAAGCGTTCCACAGGGATGCTGGCCCATGTTTACTCCAATGTATCCCACATTTGTGTCAAGTTGGCTGGATGTCCTTTGGGTGGTGGACCATTCTTAATACACATGGGAAACTGTTGAGTGTGAAAAACCCAGCAGCGTTGCAGTTCTTGACACAAACCGGTTTGCCTGCCAGCTACTACCATACTCCGTTCAAAGGCAGTTACATTTTTGGTCTTGCTCATTCAACCTCTGAATGGCACACATACACAATCCATGTCTCAAGGCTCAAAAATCCTTCTTTAACCTGTCTCCTCCCCTTCATCTGGATTTAACAAGTGACATCAATAAAGGATCATAGCTTTCACCTGGTCATGGAAAGAGCAGGTGTTCTTAATGTTTTGTATACTCAGTGTATGAATACTCACCTGTGTTCCCAGGGCAGCAAGTAACCATAAATCTGAATGACCCAAGTATGACTTTCTCCACTTTCTAATCCAATTAATGCATTGACAAAGTTATTATTAGGTAAAATTGACATTAAGAGTAACCTGGCAAAAGAATATAAAGAAAAATAATTTAATTATATAATCTACATTCTTGTGGGAAAAAAGGTGCTATCTGGACACTGAAAGGGTTCCCCCGGCTATCCCCATAGGATAACCCTTTGAAGAACCCTTTTTGGTTCCAGGTAGAACCCTTTTAGGTTCCATGTAGACCCTTTCCACAGAGGGTTCTACATGACACCCAAAAGGTTTCTACCTGGATCCAAAAAGGGTTCTCCTATGGGGACAGCCGAATAACCCTTTTGGAACCCTTTTTTCTAAGAGTGTAGGCTACCATATAAGGACATGAACATTTGTTTTACTTTAGCGTTATATATGTCTGTAAATTCCTAACCATGTCCATGACACCACTTACTTCTGTGTACCGCTGTGTACTGTAGCACCACCACCTCGTCATGTAGGTTGTCTGGTCATATCTGTCACACTGTGTTCACACTGTATTTAAAAACATTCTATGCATTCTCAACAAGTCCGTAAAGTTTATAGCTCTTGAACATCTCATAACCTCTACATCATGGTGTTGATGAATGGCTAGTTACAGCTGCACGGGACATCCCTGTAGGCCAATGTCAGTAGTGAAGGCGGAGTAACGTTACTGTTATTTTACTAGGCTGCACAGTGCTAACCTTTGCGCCATCAAAGCTGCTGTGCTAACAGACGGCAAATTATAGTGTCAATGCATTCTGGCTGTTCGTGACAGAGGCTGCCTTTACACAGGCAGCCCAATTCTGATTTTTGGTTCACTGCTTGATCTTTTGACCAATCAGATTAGTTCTGAAAAAGATCTGATGTGAAAAGATCTGATGTGATTTGTCAATGACCAATTAGTGGAAAATGATCAGGATTTGTCTGCCTGTGTAAACGCAGCCCTAATCACCCACAGTTTGGTACTCAAGTGAGCAAGCTTTGTCAGGACTGTTAATAAGTGTGAAGCAGATGCTGAGGTGGAGGATCGGACAGTGAGGAGACAGACAGACAGACAGGATTACAATATTAACAGGTGCAGGACAAATTGGCCAATATACGTTGTACAGAAAATAACAAACAGGACGTTGACAAAGACTTGAAAAAAATCAAAGATATTCTCAGTAAAAACTATTCAGGCAACAACTATTTGCCGATAACAAAACTCAGGTATGGCGCTACTCTAGCCAACCTGTTACCTGCCCAGCCTGCACTCTCCCAGGAATACCTCTACTCTAGCCAACCTGCTACCTGCCCAGCCTGCACTCTCCCAGGTGTAACTCTACTCTAGCCAACCTTCTACCTGCCCAGCCTGCACTCTCCCAGGTATAACTCTACTCTAGCCAACATGCTACCTGCCCAGCCTGCACTCTCCCAGGTATAACTCTAGCCAGCCAACCTGCTACCTGCCCAGCCTGCTCTCTCCCAGTCAAAGGCAAATTGAGCACCTAAGTACTCTTTCCAGGAACTCCGTTCGACTAGGAGTGTTCCAACATGATAGCCCACAATACCTTTCTATCACAAATGCATAATTTCACATGGACTTCCCAACATATCATAAACAACAGTTTTACATAATTTCACATGAACACATTGGGGGTTCTACTAAGCTAACAAATGGAATTGTTTTAAGTTGGTCATACCAAGGATCATTTAGATATTTGATTTAGAACTGTAGGTCCCTTGGAGCTATGAAAAACAAACATTATTTGATAAAAATTATGAATTTAAGCTTTACTACTTCTTGGCGATACATTGCAGTGACAATTAATAAAGAGTCTTTCTCAAACCAATAATTGGTTTCAGTGTCATTGTCTAGAAGTCACAGACAATAAGGCAATGTCAAATATTCAGCACCTTCATACTTCACACTAAATCCAGCCACTTTATACTTGGATCATGTCATAGAAAATCCTACTTCAGTGAACCTATGGGCCCTATCACTTCTAGTGGAAAACCTGGAACTGTAGGCTACATGAGGGTCAAACCCTGCATCTTGGGGGAAGAGGGAAGGGGAAAGGGGAAGGGTACAGTTGCAGTGGGGTGGAATGTTTTCTTAGTTGTGGATGGAGTGTCCTATATAGCAGAGCTGGGTCTGCAGCTGCTGTCCAGGCAAAAGCCATGCACCCTGCTGGGACGCTGTCTGCCACTGTTACAGTATATTACATAGGAATGTTACATTGCACTGTACTGTATCGTTGAATGACCAGACTAGCCCACTTGTCCCTGCTGTCCCCATTCTGTCAGGTATAAAATTACTTTAACCGCTTACACTTGTGGGAATTGGCCTATATGGATAGGGCTAAATTGAAATGTCCCTTACAGAAGAAATATGGAAAGCGGTTTTTGTTATTCACTATGGATAATGTTTTAACAAGATGATTCAATTCAATCAAAAATATTTGTAATTTTTGTTTGTGTATAAAGTATTTGGCAACATAAATTTAAAAAAAAATCACTATCATTTCAATGGTCTTGTTATCATTGCAAAAGTAACATATTATATCCTTCATGTCAAAAACATGGGTAGTGTTCAAAACGGTAAATAAGTATTCAGCAAGATTTCCCCAAAAATCTATCACAGATTTACATTCGTAGAACAAGTGAGTAAGATTTTCACCTTTTTCGCAGAAAACGCAGATATCATCAGTAGATGTAGAAACGGGCTCATTCAGAACAACGCAGGGTATGACTCCATGTCATCTAGTAACTGTACAGCTAACAGGTTCATTGTGTTCAGAACAACCCAGGGTATGACTCCATGTCATCTAGTAACTGTACAGCTAACAGGTTCATTGTGTTGAGAACAACCCAGGGTATGACTCCATGTCATCTAGTAACTGTACAGCTAACAGGTTCATTGTGTTGAGAACAACCCAGGGTATGACTCCATGTCATCTAGTAACTGTACAGCTAACAGGTTCATTGTGTTGAGAACAACCCAGGGTATGACTCCATGTCATCTTGTAACTGTACAGCTAACAGGTTCCTTGTGTTGAGAACAACCCAGGGTATGACACCATGTCATCTAGTAACTGTACAGCTAACAGGTTCATTGTGTTCAGAAAAACCCAGGGTATGACACCATGTCATCTAGTAACTGTACAGCTAACAGGTTCATTCTGTTCAGAACAACCCAGGGTATGACTCCATGTCATCTTGTAACTGTACAGCTAACAGGTTCATTGTGTTCAGAACAACCCAGGGTATGACTCCATGTCATCTAGTAACTGTACAGCTAACAGGTTCATTCTGTTCAGAACCACCCAGGGTATGACTCCATGTCATCTAGTAACTGTACAGCTAACAGGTTCATTCTGTTGAGAACAACCCAGGGTATGACTCCATGTCATCTAGTAACTGTACAGCTAACAGGTTCATTGTGTTGAGAACAACCCAGGGTATGACTCCATGTCATCTAGTAACTGTACAGCTAACAGGTTCATTCTGTTCAGAACAACTCAGGGTATGACTCCATGTCATCTAGTAACTGTACAGCTAACAGGTCCATTGTGTTCAGAACAACCCAGGGTATGACTCCATGTCATCTTGTAACTGTACAGCTAACAGGTTCATTCTGTTCAGAACAACCCAGGGTATGACTCCATGTCATCTAGTAACTGTACAGCTAACAGGTTCATTCTGTTCAGAACAACCCAGGGTATGACTCCATGTCATCTTGTAACTGTACAGCTAACAGGTTCATTGTGTTCAGAACAACCCAGGGTATGACTCCATGTCATCTAGTAACTGTACAGCTAACAGGTTCATTCTGTTCAGAACAACCCAGGGTATGACTCCATGTCATCTTGTAACTGTACAGCTAACAGGTTCATTGTGTTCAGAACAACCCAGGGTATGACTCCAAGTCATCTAGTAACTGTACAGCTAACAGGTTCATTGTGTTGAGAACATCCCAGGGTATGACTCCATGTCATCTTGTAACTGTACATCAAACATAGTGATCATAAACGTTAACACTGTATATGACATGAGTTTTATGATATGGAAATGTGAAGTGTGCATTTGGACTAACTGGTGTTTGGCTTGTATGACATCAAAGCGGTATATTTATTATAATCCTGATCACCTCGTCTTTCAAAATACATAGCGTCCTCTTTATTTACAGCATTTCCCTCACTCAGACAACAAAAGATGTTGCACAATTTTTGTTGTTGTTGCGTGCGGTGTTCAAATTCAGAACCGTTGTCAGTCAAAACCAATACTGAACTGTGAAGTGGAGACCTTGAACTCTGACGTCATGTATAGCATGTTACTGTACAGCCACTGCGTCCAATTTAAACCTTTATCAGTGTCCAAATTTGCTATTTTTGAACCCGTAATGGGTACACTCCTTCAAATTAGTGGATTTGGCTATTTCAGACACCCGTTGCAGACAGGTGTATAAAATTGAGCACACAGTCATGCAATATTCATAAACACACATTGGCAGTAGAATGGCCTTACTGAATAGCTCAATGACTTTCAATGTGACACCATCATAGGACACCACCTTTCCAGTCAGTTCGTCAAATTTCAGCCTTGCTAGAGATTCCCCTGTCAACTGTAAGTGCTGTTATTGTGAAGTGGAAACTTCTAGGAGCAACAACGGCTCAACCGCGAGGTGGCAGGCCACACAAGCTCACAGAACGTGACTGCCGAGTGCAGAAGCGCGTGAAAATCATCTGTCCTCGGTTTCAACACTCACTACCGAGTTCCAAACTGACTCTGGAAGCATCGTCAGCACAAAAACTGTTTGTCTGGAGCTTCATGAAATGGGTTTCCATAGAAGAGCATCCGCACACAACCCTAAGATCACCATGCGCAATGCCAAACGTGGGTTGGAGTGGTGTAAAGTTCGCTGCCATTGGACTCTGGAGCAGTGGAAACGCGTTCTCTGAAGTGATGAATCACGCTTCACCATCTGACAGTCCGACGGACGGGTTTGGCGGATGCCAGGAGAATGCTACCTGCCCCAATGCATAGTGCCAACTGTAAAGTTTGGTGGATGAGGAATAATGGTTCCAGATGAGGAATAAGTTCCAGTGAAGGGAAATCTTAATGCTACAGAATACAATGACATTATAGACCATTTTGTGCTTCCAACTTTGTGGCAACAGTTTGGGGAAATCCCTTTCCTGTTTCAGCATGACAATGGCCCCTTTCGCAAACAGATGTCCATACAGAAATGGTTTGTCGAGATCGGTGTGAAAGAACTTGACTGGGCTGCACAGAGCCCTGATCTCAATCCCATCAACCACCTTTGGAACGCCGACTGTGAGCCAGGCTTAATCGCCCAACATCAATGGCTGACCTCACTAATGCTCTTGTGGCTGAATGGAAGCAAGTCCCTGCAGCAATGTTCCAACATCTAGTGGAAAGCCTTCCTAGAAGAGTGGAGGCTGTTATAGCAGCAAATAGGGGACGCAGTCCATATTAATGCCCATGATTTTGGAATGAGATGTTTGAACGAGCAGGTGTCCACATACCTTTGGTCATGTAGTGTATGTTTAGAAGGTCCCATTTACCAGATTCTGAACATGGAGAAGTTCTAGTGGCCACCTTCTTTCCCTGATCACCTCTGACAAGCCCCCCTCCACATCCTCTGAATAGCACCCAGAAAGAGGGTCCACCATAACCCCTTTCTCTTTGCTTTCACCCTTTGACGCTAGCATCCGAATCACCCGGCCCGCCTGTAAAAATACACAGCATATAAATAGGGGATACCAAGAAGGATCCTAATACACTTGGATCCGGTTCAGTTCAGGGAGAGGATGGGAGGAGGAGGGTAGTATTCTGCCTCCTTTAGCTGGTTGGCGCGAGGCCCCAATGACTGTGGTCAGGTTTGAAGGGTATGAGCCTGCATTCCAGTGCCTCTCCTGCCGTCACGAACACGCCACAAGGCCCAACGCAGCATTTCAGCTCTTAATGGTGGATTAAGATGTAAAAACCACCCGATTGGTCCGCTGGCTGTTGGGACTGGTGTTATCACCTGGCGTTATCACTAGGCAGAACAGGACAGAAGCCCTGGAGACAAGCTTCATATAGCACCTGGAACAGGCCCAAAAACTAGGCACTAGATGGGTGGTACTATAACTACATTACCTAAGACTTTAAAAAGTATGTATGATCACGAGTCATTTATAGTCATAAGTAAGCATTAATGCACAAGACTGTGCATTGTCAGGGATTAACTGTACACCTCCAGCGCAAAGCACACGGGCCGAAGGAGTTTAGATGGAGTGCTAGATAGTCTACAAACACAATGTCATGGTCGATCCATGTTCCAAGGCTATATACAAGGTCTAATTCGCGGTGATAATGAGCTAGCTATTGAACGCCAGTCCAGCTAAAAGAGCCCTGCTAGAGACTTGAGGGAGTGCTGCACTGCAGTCCCAGGAATGTGTGGCACAGTGTCAGGGAATTCCTGTCTTTTAACGCTGTCACTTTGAAGCGAACGCATTTGCACCTGTAGCCCGTGTTTCCGCTTACCATAACATGACCATCTGGACCGGAGGCGGGATGCTGGACAGTTGGCCGGTGAGCAAGAAGAAGTTACATGTTTGAGACTAGGGGCACCTTGTTACAATGACAGACATTTTAAAAAGGTTTCTTGAAATGTTTTTTTCCCCTTGAAAAATCTGAGAGAAGGAAGTGCTGTCTCCACACTTTAAGAAAAACCACAACTAGATGCTGTAGATGTTTCGGATAGATTTATTCAAATGTACAAACAAGAGAAACAGGTGTTCTAGACAGAGCATTATTTATGGAAACCTTTCATTTGATTTGTGTCAAGATTTCAGACTTGATGCATGAAAAAAAAGGAGGTATATTTTGACACACTACATTGGGATGTTTGTGAATGAGTGTGTAGAAAGAGAACTATCCTGTAAAGGAAACAGTTTGTAGTTCTCGCCCGTATCCCACCTCTCCCAGCTGTTTCTTTCTGTCATAGCAAAGCTATATCACAGTATCACTTTCATTTCCCCTAGATCATGAACCAACACTGCTATCTTCTTGGCTTGGACTGTATCTAGCCCTGGCCTCCCTTTCCTCTCCTTTTATTTGTTGTGTTTTACTACGCGTAAATTATAGCATATCTGCTATTATTAGCATCATCCAGAGCAATCCACCCATAAGCCTTTTAGGATGTCGTCTTGGATGGAGATGCAGTGGATTGGCTCAATAGCCTGGTTTTAATTCATGAGGGTATTAACAGGTGGCCTCGCAATAGCAGGGTCCAGTTCACTGTATGTGGGGACCAGGGCTGCATTTAGCAGGGCACAACATTGTGAAACGTTCAGAAATATATTTTGCAGAACAGACATGCCTCTGTGAGATGCGGAATCAGGAATCACGTCAGCTCTAATCATGACATTTCTATCTGCAACGTTTCCACAACGTTTGGCTCCTGAACGAGGCCCATCTGACACGAGGGGAAGTTGAAGAACATGAATAAAACACACGTATCACGCGAAGAAGAATAACAGACACATAATAACAGACACATTGTGACACATTCACTACATTTATCTAGCTACTGAAATCAAAACAAACAAAAAAGATGTAATCAAATCCATGTAAATAAAATGTACAGAACATGACGTTGGAAGTATTGCCGTTTTTTCAAAAAGACAAATGAATTGACAATATAGCTCGAGGGGGAATGTGAAAAATCAGCATAAAGATTTGAAACTGATCTCCCCAAAAATGTATCTTGGAAACAGAGATGTTAACAATTTTAAGTTCATACATGACCTCATGTCTCGTATGACTTCATATGAGTTTTTGTAAATAAATTATGCAGCTTTCTAGAATGCCCTTCAAGCCAATCAGAAATCAGTATTCAACAATGCCATGGTATAAATCCTAAGTAAATCAGAATAACAACATGAACACATTCTGACACTGCTACTCTTCCCTAAAGACATACTTCCTATCTATACTATATACACACACAAGAGACATGGACCCTGTGACGCAGGGCATATGTTTAGAATTTAAATGAATGAATCAAAATTAGGCTTATTAACTCCGAAGGCCTTGATAACAAAAATACAATATAATAAAAGTACCAGAATATAAACATAGCATTTGTGAAATTTTACTTAGCATTTCCATAGGTTATCCTGAGATATAAAAGACAACAATAGTTACATTGTTTATAGACAGAGAAAACATCAACTTAATCAACTAGCCTATATAATATGAATTGAAAGAAATACTTTGTTTTCAGGCGTTTCCGATGAATTTACCTTCTACTTCACGTTTTTTCTTCAGTCTAAAACACAAAGAAAACAACAGCATGAAGTCAGTGGGTCACTCATGATTCAAATGATTCATTTTGTTGTGCAGAACAGTTATTCATCTGAAAAGCACTTAGCTTCAACCTTTGCTAATCCTGCTTTGTAATCGATGGAGCGTCACGATGGGGAGATCAAACTGGGCTACCTTTCAGGGCCTTTTAACTTTCTCTTCAGTTTTCTCCATCTATATTTCTACCAGGCTGGATTTTCCTGGAAAGTTGTGTCCCTAGTCATCCTGTGACACCACTATCCTGGCTCTCGTCACCTGTAACCCCCTGCCATACCTTCTGCTTTGACCATGTTTTACGTGGCCTCTGACCTTTGACACCTGTGCTGAAACATCTGTTTGCGGGACAGGATACCGGACATGGGAGAAAAAAAACTCTATTGAATTGATTTATGACGACCCTTTTATGGATTCTTCGAACCGGTGTGTGCCCCCTAGGTGTGAAGACCGTGGAGTTGAGGTGGTTCAACTCCTTAAAACGCAATTGATGACTTAGACTAGATTAACTTTTAGATCGACAAAAAGCTGGGTAGTACAGATTTCATACATACAACTCCTACATACCCAAATAAGAATTGAAGGCAGCTAACAGGTGTTCATTGGATATGGATGGAGTGCAGTCTATAGTACATGACCGAATCAATGAAAACCAACCATGCTGTGTAAGTGTCTCATCCTCACAGCTCTTATATCCTGCCGTTGCACTTTCAAATGTGACCCTCGGTAATCTGAAATGCATGCAATAAAAAGGAGACCAGGTAACAGAGAACAGCTTATGTGATTACTAAGGGTCTGATTGCATATTGCAGGACAGGTGAGCTCTCGCACAGCTCTGTAAAGTGGCTGGGCTAAACTGAGCTGAAGTTGAGCCATATAGGAACAGACAGGGATCTGTGTGGAGAGAACCCCCAGTTAGGCAGTTACTATAGTGAAGGAGAAACCTAGTCACTGAAAGGCTTGACATTCCACTGGGGATTTAGTGACTCTGGGGAAAATGCTACTAAGGCTAACCTGAGTCCAGCGAGCGACGACCACCTCCTCAATCTGGTCTCTGAACAAAGGCTCAAATGCTGGGTTACAAAAGTAGTGATTACAATTGATTAGATTGCTCACATTGTAGTAAGGCCTAGGAGTCAAGTGTTTGAACTGTAGAGGAGGTAAGTTTCCACCTATCATTTTGTTAATGGATAGTAATAGAGCAAAACCTCAACCGGTTTTCAGTCTCATTACCTACAACCTGCATTAACCTGTTTACTACCTTCACCTTTACCCCCCTCTAAAAACGACAGGTGGAAACTAAGTGAAATCCAAAATCCTTTGTCTTAATAAACTGACTATATACCTGTTTTATCATTGCTTTATGACATCACAGAGGGAAAGTTTCAAACGTTACAATTTATCACCGCTCTTTCCCTCGCCCCTGGGCTTTTACAGCGTGCAGTAAAGCAGATCTGGCCTTTTGGAAACGTCCACTCATCATCACAACGGTTTCCTCTAAACTACCTGTTCCATGCAGTCAATATTCCTACATTGCATGGTAGAATACAATACAATACAACTGTAATTGTCCATTTTGTCAGAAGACGTTTCCATAAAGATGTTTTTGGAAACACTTTGAATGAAAGAGCAATGCATGTGTCTAAGCTAATGACCTACCTATTAGTATGGGCATGTAAAAACAGCAAAACAACCAATGAGAGAAAATAACTAGGGAAGCAAAAACCTGTTTGATCTGACAGATGAACAACTGAAAGGTTAAGTGCTGAAAAGTTTAATAGCTAATCGTAATAGCTTTTAGGTCAAAGCAATGCAGCGATTTACTTCATATTTAGTATGCAGTTGTTAATATCAATGTGAAAGCTTGTTGAGGAAGAACACAACCACAAGTTCATTTAAAGGTACAGTGTTTCTTCTAATAGGTTTGTGTGCAATATAAACATAATGCATTACATTTACAACAACAAAAGACAAATTCATCATAGTCATGAATATGCACAGCCCTGCGTCAACTTGTATTACTTTTTCTCAACTAGTAACATTTCACTATCAAACATCTGGTAAAACATCTCCATTTTAAAACCACCATACACACACATTAAAATGTAGCAATAGTGGCCGCAGTGTAACATATCTAAAGCGTTAATTTAAAGTAAACTGTTCTCACACCTGGAGAGTGGGGAGAAGAGTCCCCCAACTGCGATAACTAACACACTGAAAGACACAGGCATATTAAGCCGTGGTGTGACTCGTCAGTCTGGACCTGAGGAAGGAATGTTGGAGGTTGGAGCGGATGCCTGAGGCGATACCAGCAGGTGAATGTCCATCTTTCACCAAGTCTCTGATCACAGTAGGCCCAGAGGGCCGGAGAGTAGGCCGGAGAGTAGGTTAGACCCAGGAGGAGTGGACAGGAATGCCAAAACAACCAATTATGTTGGATGGTGACACCGGTAGAAAATACACCAAGAGGAGGATGGTGACAGGTCTATCCCTCACATACTATTGAAGTCACAGACAGTAACACATTATGGGGATGGACATAAAGCTGTTATGGCTGCTGCTCCTTCCAAACAGTGTGCCTCCAGGACAGAATCTGATCACATGGGGACTGTTAATGAGATCAGAACGATGACTGGTTTGGTACTATGACATCAGTCCACCCAGAGATAGTAAGATAGTTGGAAAGACCATGCTCTCTCTTGACTGATGTAGAGATTTGGTTATGGCTCATGAGAATAGAAATACCTTGTCAGGAACTAAGACTAAATCCATCCACAGTACTTATTGCTTTGTACATAGAAAGGTGACAGTATTTGTGAATGAGTGTGGAGAAGGCATCACCAGGGCCCAGTTATCTATCTAGATTTTGCCTATCGGATAGGATTAGATGCATAGAAATAGAATGAATAGAACAGAGTAATTATTGACTTGAATTAGGACACCCGTTATATTAATTTAAATCGTATCCGATTGCCAAAATCCGGCTAGATAACTTTTGAAAAACTGAGCCCAGGGGCTCTAGAGGAGCTGAAAGGATTGGCCACTTCCCTAATCCGGCATTTGGCGGGCGGACTCAATCCCCGGAGATTATCTGGATAATCCTGCCCCAGGGGAATTCTGTTCAGTAAACAAAGCCTGACGTTAGTTCTGCTGACTACTAGAGACGTTCAACTAACTGCACCTCCCAACTCCCCACAAGTGATTTTCTGAACTCTTAGTAGGTACTCAAAGCACTGACCGTTTGTAAAACAACTGGAAGTGACAGATGGTGTTGATCAGAGGAACTGTAAGGGTTTTATCCAATGACTGGATCATTGTCCTTCATTGTTAGTCTAGGATACCAAATTTCAACGTCAGAGTATAGGTACAGATGTAGGATCTTAATTTGATCACCCTGTTGAAGGAGAACTTTCCTGCAATGCAGGACATTTAAAACTCGTGGACTATTTGAGGTTCAAAAAGGTTTAGTAATTCCACAATGAAATTTCAGACTTGATTTTCCCTTACGAAATATGAATTTACCCCTACAAAAATGTAGATGAATTATAATCCACATTTCCTGTTGCAAACTGTCTCAAATTAAGATCCTACATCTGCAATAGACTGCCCTTTGGCCTGGTCTCCCTTGTAAAGCTCAAAGGAACATCCGGATGCAATAATAGAATAGAATATCTCTAGGAATAGTGTCTGGGTGGGCATCACATCATAGCATACTACCAGATCACACACACACGATGTCAAAGGCTGCTGCTAGCCTCAATGAAGATAGGTGCTATTCAGAAAACCCTGTGTCGAACAACGGGCCCCTATTTAGAGAGCTATGGAACCTGGGTGACCGCTGACAAGCTAAGCTACCAAGGTGTAAATACCATTTCCATGTAGCATATCAAACTTATAGCCATATTATTTTATTGCCATTGCCTTTCTATTGTCTGCTTTCCTTTGTTGACAGACCGGTCTTATTATTATTATTATTTAGCTCCTAAAGCGAAGTCAATAATGGTGTGTGTCTTACAGCACTTGGCAACCAGCGGTCTGCTAGCATGGCGGGAATACAAGAGAGAGAAGGGAAAATGTGACAGCTACGGTGGAACTCTTGGGAAGAGTCTAAAATATAAACACTCAAAAAAGGTCAGAGGTCACCGTCCTCTGACATCCATCAAAGATGGGTTAGGTAGAGGGGATGGTGAACAGTGAAATTGTAAAAGTGAGCTCTTAAGAATGCTCTTCCTTTACCTGGCTGTGAACAAGGGAGTTCTATCAGAGTGTGTGTGTGTGTGTGTGTGTGTGTGTGTGTGTGTGTGTGTGTGTGTGTGTGTGTGTGTGTGTGTGTGTGTGTGTGTGTGTGTGTGTGTGTGTGTGTGTGTGTGTGGCATCTGTATGTTTATAGGTGCAATATGCAGAAATCGCTCTGCCATTTCCTGGTTGCTAAAATTCAAATAGTTTACCTAATTTTAGTTTATGTGACCAAATAAGCAATGTATAGTGTAGAGAATCATTGTACCATCTAAACCGCTGTGAAATATATTAAAAAAATACCAAAAAATATGTTGCTGTTTGAAGCTGGTGTATGAAACAGAAAGTAAAATTCGCAACAACGAAAGGTAAGAACGGGAAGCATAGAAATAATGCACCTAGAACATATCTACCACTTCTTAGAGTTGAGAATGACAAATTTCTATGTGAATTTGGTCGGGTCCCCCAAACAGTTACATATTGCAGCTTTAAGTGTGTGCAGGTCTAGATGTTCCTTGAGGACAATTCCCTCTAGCTCAACCTCTGCATGGACATGTCTCAGTGACCACTAAAGAATGTGGGTGTGTCTCCTAGGACACAGGGAGTACATCACTCTCCTCCTTGTGGTCAGCGTATACCCTTTAATTAGGTTGCGCTGACCTCTGACCTTTTCACTTAGCTCCCACCACAAAGGGTCACTGAAGGTCAAGGAACCCAAGCAGGAAGTTGGACCGACCCCACCTGGCGGTTTTGTGATGTGGAGACAAGTTCAGGAAGTGAACACGTGAGATGTGTGTGTGGTATTATACAAACAAGATCTGACTGATCTCTGGACCAGATAGCAGTGGTAAACGCACTGCCGATATGACTAATGGGTTGGGGCATGGTTTCAGGTCACATAAAGGAGAGATACTTCCTTTCATAAAGAGAGGCACAGTATAGTGTGTAAAAATATCACAGACCAGGGCTAGCAATAGATACTCAAATCAATGTCTCAATTATACTCCCTTGTATTCTACAGAAAGCTAATGAACAAGGCTAATCAGCTTACAACGCAACAAGAGTTTGATAGCAACGGAAGGCTATATTTTAGACGACTATATGAGTATGGTGTAAGTATATGATGATAAAACAGCTAAACTATTATTCAAACACAGGGAGTGATAGAGAGAGAGAGAGAGCGAGAGAGAGAGCGAGAAAGAGAGAGAAAGAGAGAGAGAAAGAAAGAGAGAAAGAGAGAGAGCGAGAAAGAGACAGTGGTCGGAGGAGGTTGGAGTTCCTTATTGGTTATAGATAGCTCTCAAGCATCTGTTTGACTTGACCCCATTTGTCAAGGTTTCAGCTTCTTCTACAAAGGCAAGCCATGACCACATAATGGGGCTTGCTTTCAAAACAACCTGCCTCTAAATTGTTTGGAAAGCCATGTCCTCTAGCACAGGCTACGAATGAAGGTTGACACGGTGTTAACATTGAGATCCATAATAGTCAATGAGCCAAACGGTATCTAAACTAGCTAAGGGGTTATCTGAAGTTTGTCTTTGATTGACTTGTATACGTAGGTTTGTTATAGCAAACAACTGCCACTAAATCAACTGGCTGAACTAGCAAATGTCTTTTTCACTCAGTTATGGGATTTTTCACAAGATGAATTTGACACCCAGGTTGCTCTGACCTCTGCTACAGAAAGTGATAGTGTTTCAATAGCGAAAAGCTATCTAGCTACATTAGCTACATTCCACCCACACCAGCAGCTGTGTAAAGTACTGTGAGGCAGGGCTGCATCTTAACGTTTAAATATAGTAATGGTTAAATATACTAATGGTTTCGCTGAGTGTTGGTAAAAAAAAATCGAATAAAAAAAAAAAGAAAACAGGAAAAGGGCAAAGGGCTACGACCAGGTCATGACAGATGCAAAGCTAACAGGAAGCCTTGGGTGTCTGTTTATAATAGATTAATTAGCACCTGTAAGTGGCCCTCTTGTAAATTGACCCTCTTGCATTCTAAACACATTTAGATTGTCCGAAACATGCCTGACCGCTAAAGCCAAAGGAAAAGACAGCTGGGTTGCAGTTGTGGGAAGTGTTTCTGTGTCACGATCGTGTGGAGGATTGACGGACCAAAACGCAGCAGTAGGAAAATAAGCCATATTCCTTTTAATGAATACGAGGGCAAAAACGAAACAAAAACACTTACACACTAACAAAACAAGAAAACGATCGTGAAGCTATGAACGAAGTGCACATACATGCTACAAACGTATAACATAGACAATTACCCACATCACATGAAAGCCTATGGCTACCCTAAATATGGCTCCCAATCAGAGACAACAGAAATCAGCTGTCTCTAATTGGGAACTCATTCAGGCAACCATAGACTCTCCTAGACAACTAAACCAACATAGACAACGCTAGACACATGCACTCAACACAAACCCATACACTATACCCAACACCCCCTTTACCATATAATCACCCAAAACCAATAAAACACATACTTTCCTCATGTCACACCCTGACCTAACTAAAATAATAAAGAAAAACAAAGAATACTAAGGCCAGGGCGTGACATTCTGTTCCTGTCTACCAACCAAAAGTGGATATACTCCCACGTGGAATATTTATTTAACCTTTATTAAACTAGGCAAGTCAGTTAAGAACAAATTCTTATTTACAATGATGGCCTACCAAAAGGCAAAGGTCCTTCTGCGGGGACAAGGGCTGGAATTAAACATTAAAAATAAATCTAGGACAAAACCCACATCACGGCAAGAGAGAAAACACAGCACTATATAAAGAGAGACCTAAGACAACAACACAGCATGGTAGCAACACAACAACATGGTGGCAACACAACATGGAAGCAGCACAAAACATGGTGCAAACATTATTGGCACAGTCAACAGCACAAAGGCTAAGAAGGTAGAGACAACAATACATCACACAAAGCAGCCACAACTGTCAGTAAAATTTACTTGAACTCTGTGAAGCATTTATTTGGGCTGAAATTTCTGAGGCTGGTAACGAATGAACTTATCCTCTGCAGCAGAGGTATCTCTGGGTCTTCCTTTCCTGCGGCGGTCCTCATGAGAGCCCGTTTCATCATAGTACTTGATGTTTTTTGCGACTGCACATGAAGAAACTTCCAAAGTTCTTGAAATGTTCCGGATTGACTGACCTTCATGTCTTAAAGTAACGGACTGTTGTTTCTCTTTGCTTATTTGAGCGGCTCTTGCCATAATATGGACTTGGTCTTTTACCAAATAGGGCTATATCTGTATACCAGCCCTACCTTGTCACAACACTATATCTGTATACACCCCTACCTTGTCACAACACTATATCTGTATACCACCCCTACCTTGTCACAACACTATATCTGTATACCACCCCTACCTTGTCACAACACTATATCTGTATACCACCCCTACCTTGTCACAACACTATATCTGTATACCACCCCTACCTTGTCACAACACTATATCTGTATACCACCCCTACCTTGTCACAACACTATATCTGTATACCAGCCCTACCTTGTCACAACACTATATCTGTATACCACCCCTACCTTGTCACAACACTATATCTGTATACCAGCCCTACCTTGTCACAACACTATATCTGTATACCACCCCTACCTTGTCACAACACTATATCTGTATACCAGCCCTACCTTGTCACAACACTATATCTGTATACCACCCCTACCTTGTCACAACACTATATCTGTATACCAGCCCTACCTTGTCACAACACTACATCTGTATACCCCCCCTACCTTGTCACAACACTATATCTGTATACCACCCCTACCTTGTCACAACACTATATCTGTATACACCCCTACCTTGTCACAACACTATATCTGTATACCACCCCTACCTTGTCACAACACTATATCTGTATACCACCCCTACCTTGTCACAACACTATATCTGTATACCAGCCCTACCTTGTCACAACACTACATCTGTATACCCCCCCTACCTTGTCACAACACTATATCTGTATACCACCCCTACCTTGTCACAACACTATATCTGTATACACCCCTACCTTGTCACAACACTATATCTGTATACCAGCCCTACCTTGTCACAACACTATACCTGTATACCACCCCTACCTTGTCACAACACTATATCTGTATACCACCCCTACCTTGTCACAACACTATATCTGTATACCACCCCTACCTTGTCACAACACTATATCTGTATACCACCCCTACCTTGTCACAACACTATATCTGTATACCACCCCTACCTTGTCACAACACTATATCTGTATACCACCCCTACCTTGTCACAACACTATATCTGTATACCACCCCTACCTTGTCACAACACTATATCTGTATACCAGCCCTACCTTGTCACAACACTATATCTGTATACCACCCCTACCTTGTCACAACACTATATCTGTATACCAGCCCTACCTTGTCACAACACTATATCTGTATACCACCCCTACCTTGTCACAACACTATATCTGTATACCAGCCCTACCTTGTCACAACACTATATCTGTATACCACCCCTACCTTGTCACAACACTATATCTGTATACCAGCCCTACCTTGTCACAACACTACATCTGTATACCCCCCCTACCTTGTCACAACACTATATCTGTATACCACCCCTACCTTGTCACAACACTATATCTGTATACCACCCCTACCTTGTCACAACACTATATCTGTATACCACCCCTACCTTGTCACAACACTATATCTGTATACCAGCCCTACCTTGTCACAACACTACATCTGTATACCCCCCCTACCTTGTCACAACACTATATCTGTATACCACCCCTACCTTGTCACAACACTATATCTGTATACACCCCTACCTTGTCACAACACTATATCTGTATACCACCCCTACCTTGTCACAACACTATACCTGTATACCACCCCTACCTTGTCACAACACTATACCTGTATACCACCCCTACCTTGTCACAACCCTATACCTGTATACCAAAGAGTCAAGTCAAACAAGTTAATCAACGTTTATAATCCAACCTTAGGTAACCTAATACGAAAATAAACAATACAATTTAAGATGGAGAATCGTTATTGTCTTTACCGGAGAAAAATACCAAAGAACTCGCTCTCATTCACACGCTTGGAAACACTACAGCCAAAATGGGAGCCACCTAGAAAAACTACAATTTCTGGCTCATTTTTCAAAAAACCAGCCTGAAACTATTTCTAAAGACTGTTGACATCTAGTGGAAGCCATAGGAACTGCAATTGGGCATGATTTTGCCCTATTATAAAAGTGCCAGCCATTGAAATCAGTGGTAGGATGAATTTATTTTTGGGGGGATGGTTTGTCCCATTTCAGTTCTGTTATACTCACAGACATTATTTTAACAGTTTTTGGATAGAAAACACTCTTATAAAGGTAACGTTTGGGATTCATTGTCACGATCGTCATTGGAAGAAGTGGACCAAAGCGCAGCGTGGTACGTGTTCATTCTATTTATTTATTAACTGAACACCGACAACAACAAAACAAAAATACGAACGTGACGTTCTGCAGGGCAAAATAACAACCAGTGCAAAATTAAGAACCCACAAATGAAAGAACGAAAAAGGACAACTTATATATGATCCCCAATCAGAGACAACAATAGACAGCTGCCTCTGATTGGGAACCACACCAACATAGAAATAACGAAACTAGAATGCCCACCCTAGTCACACCCTGGCATAACCAAAATAGAGAATAAAAACCTCTCTATGGACAGGGCGTGACATTCATTTTGTGTGCATTTTGAAGGAGGGAAAACGAGTGGATTATTGACTGAAGCACGCCAGCTAAACTGAGTTTATATGGCTATAAAAAAGGAGTTTATCAAACAAAAGGACCATTTCTAATGTAACTGGGACCTTTTTGAGTGCCAACAGAAGAAGATCTTCAAAGGTAAGGCCTATATTATATCGCTATTTCTGACTTTCGTGTCGCAACTCCCTGGTTGAAAATGATTTGTTATGCATTTGTCTGCTGGGCGCTGTCCTCAGATAATCTCATGGTTTGCTTTCGCCGTAAAGCCTTTTTGAAATCTGACACGGCAGCTGGATTATTAACAACAAGTTAAGCTTAATTTTCATGTATTGCACTTGTGATTTCATGAAAGTTTAATATTTATAGTAATTTAATTTGAATTTGGCGCTCTACAATTTCACCGGATGTTGGCCAGGTGGGACGGTAGCGTTCCACTGATCCGCAAGTTAAGAAGAAATTCCACAAATTAACAAAGCACACCTGTTAATTGAAATGCATTCCAGGTGACTACCTCATGAAGCTGGTTGAGAGAATGCCAAGAGTGTGCAAAGCTGTCATCAAGGCAAATGGTGGCTACTTTGAAGAATCTCAAATATAAAATACATTTTGATTTGTTTAACACTTTTTTGGTTACTACATGATTCCATATGTGTTATTTCATAGTTTTGATGTCTTCACTATTATTCTACAATGTAGAAAATAGTAAAAATTAAGAAAAACCCTTGAATGAGTAGGTGTGTCTGGTCCTGTAGATGTCAATAGATCCACAGCTAGACCTATCCTGTTACAATCCGGCCTGGATCAGCTCTACAAATAGAGGCAAACAAACAAGGTGTGAGGATTTACAGAGAAATCAACCATCTGTGATGGATGTAGCACAGCAACGTCAAACAGTGGAGGCTGCTGAGGGCAGGACGGCTCAAAAATAATGGCTGGAATGGAGTCAATGGAATCGAACGCGTGGTTTCCATGTGGTTTATACTATTCCAATGACTCCATTCCTGCCATTACTATGAGCCGTCCTCCCCTCAGCAGCCTCCAGTGACTTCAACGTAAGAGGGGACCTAGGCCTCTCTCTGTGTCTGTGTCTGTGTCTGTGTCTGTGTGTGTGTGTGTGTGTGTGTGTGTGTGTGTGTGTGTGTGTGTGTGTGTGTGTGTGTGTGTGTGTGTGGAGCCCAGCCAGCATAGAGCGTGTCTGGAGGCCTTTAACTCTTTATCTGAGCATCAAAGGGAACCTTTACTCTGCATCTCTCAACACACTGGCTGAGTAGAAACACGGAGACAGGGAGGCAATTCAAGACCTTCTGTGTAGCGCTGGTTTAAATAAGTAGAGCACAAGGGATTAAAGAATGGGTGTACAAAATGTTGAGGGTAATGGCTTTACAAAATGAGATGTGGGGTGTCGTTTGACAGTGTTGTGTGATAAACAATGACTATGAAGATGCTCATTATGTGGTCTTTCAGTCAGTAATGGAATTTAGGGATTACAAGTTGACATCAGGTCAGGAATTCATGTCAAACAAGATGCATACATTTCATGATCAAAGAAATGTCTTTTGACAGAACAAGAGTGGCTAACAGTAACATCCAGAGCCTGTATATAACAGTATCACATTAAAAAGCTAGACGCCAGAGACGCCATTTTGTCATAGGGCATTTGGGACCCTCAGACAGTTAAGTACCATCAACACTGAAACCTGACTCCACGCTCTCCACCTTCAAACTTCGGTCACAGGCAGCAGTCAGTCACCAACACCAACGTGTGTGTTTTAATCTCATTCAAACACAATAAGTGTTTAATCTCATGGCTATATACTGTAATAACTAGGTAATTGTCAGGGTAGAGGACTACTCATGCTATGTGAGCCACACAATACGACCTAATACTAATCTAATATAACATTGTGAATGTCAGTCTGTAGATACATGCAGCTGTTGTCATATTACACAACCTGAGCTGGTCTATTGTTGAAGGATTCTCAGTGTGGAGCCCTGCACAATGTCTAACTCAGTTGGTGAGCCAGGGCTGAGAGTACACTGCTTATGTAATGGTTTGGGGAATCAAGCCTGTCTGATGAGTAGCTGCCTGAGGCCTGAAGACTTGTGTTAGCTCCCCAAGCGAATGCTTAGGCTTTTAGCTTAGAGGGCTAACATTGTTGTGTTGCGCAGGACACAAGAGGCAGATTTGGGATCAGCTGACACCAGCTGTTTCTGTGCTTTGTGTGTGCGTGTGTGTGTGTGTGTGTGTGTGTGTAAGGGGCCTTTCCAGCCTGCCTTTCCACTAGTCCCTCCCTGTGATAAAACATCAAGCCAGTCAGGTGACATGACAGAGTCCTGTCATCTCCATCACCACATCAAAACCCACACATGCAGGGAACGCCACCCAGCAGCACCCAGCCACTGTTATTACTGAGCCCAGGCACCCTCTCACACTGCCATAGAGCCATTGGGACGTCCAAAATGGTGGTCTCAAACCCCAAAATGGAGGTCTGGTTTCTTTTTTATTACTGGGGACAGCATTGCCACTACATAAACAAGAAACATATTTACTTTGGAGCTGATGAATGACAAATATATCTAAGCAAAGTTAGTAGATCTGTACATAAGCACATGAGATATAATCTGACCCTTGACCTCTGAGTCTCTACACAGCCTTGCCCTGTCTTTGAACCTGTGTGTCCAATCACATCGAACAAAAGCCCCTCTCGAACAATAAAATAGCCCACACTAATTACTAGCTAGGCTTGTCCACATTTTCTCCTCTCTCTCTTTCTGGACCGACGGTCTATTCCAGTCAAATGTATGATAACCCCCGTGCTGATGGCATGAAAGCAAACCCGATTGGAAAATGACACAGCCGGCCTAACCAGCTAATTACGCTGTTTCATGAGCTGTCAGGTCATGTCCATTATCTCCCCTGGATGGGGGAGACAAGAGACCTTTCAAGTTCAGGCTTTCCAGCTTGCTCATCACTACCTAAACCAGGTGGAAGGAAGAAAGGACTGGTTGTTTCTTGCTTTTCTCTTTCTTTCATTTTTATGTCTCCTTCAAGGTCGATTCAGTCTGTTTTTCTATGTATGTAAAGCACAAAATAGACAGCTTTTCTCATTGTTTATGAGCAAGGCCCAGCCTGCCTTCCAAGAAGGGCATTTTCTTCTCATGCTAAATGTGAAATCCACAACTGAAGCTGCTGTATCATCCATCGTCTTTTCCACTGTATTTAGAATATAGAGTTAATAACTACAATTCAACAGTGAGATTAATAGGCTACACTCTTAGTGCTATCTCGAACCTAAAAGGGTTCTTCGGCTGTCCCCATAGGACAGGGGTGTCAAACCCATTCCATGGAGGGCCTAGTGTCTGCTGGTTTTAGTTTTTTCCTTTCAGTGAAGACCTAGACAACCAGGTGAGGGGAGTCCCTTACTAATCAGTGACCTTAATTCCTCAAGTACAATGGAGGAGCGAAAACCCTCAGCCCTCCGTGGAATGAGTTTGACACGTGCCATAGGAGAACCCTTTGAAGGACCCTTTTGTGTTCCATGTAGAACGTTTCCACAAAGGGTTTTACATGGAACTCAAAAGGGTTCTACCTGAAACCAAAAAGTGTTCTACCTGGAACAAAAAAAAGGTTATCCTATGGGGACAGCCAAATAACACATTTGGAACCCTTTTTTCTAAGAGTGTAACTACCAAGACTATCAGTGGGCACACTTGCTTTCCATTGCCGAAATATAAATAATGTCACTGTAGTTACCGTGATCCAATATCACTCCCCCAGTGTGAAACTCTAAACCATATCAATAACCTGCTGCTAAAAGGTAGCCCTGGCAGACTCAGCTCTCACTGTTCTGAAAGGCAACGGTATAGGAGCAATTAGGTACCAGAATCTCCAGGAATTCAAATGTTAAACGGTGTGTATATGTGATAATATATGACTGTGACATAGGTAAATAGAAACTAGCATAAAGCATGTTATTTAAACAGCTTTATTTTGCTACATTACACATGTAGGATTATTAACGTCGTCATATATTATCTACGGTTAGTTATTCTCCATCTACATGGTCAACTCTGTCTCCAACGATTCTGTGAAATACATCTGTAAATAAATCACATGAAATGGATCCTGGGACAATGAGGTGTATGGGGCCTTGTGTACTGTAAAATACTCTGGACCAAGGCAGTACTTTCTTCAGAGAGTGGCTCTGTCTGGACCAATTATCCAGTCCTCTAATGAACTAATTATGGCAGTCTGAAGGCAATGATTGTAATTACATACACAGCCACAGCATAGCCACCTTACTTGAAGCTAGCAATACTTTCTCTCACGTTTTCCCCTACCTTAAAGACGGAGATTGGAGACGTCAGTCATCTTTAAGAATGACTATGGTTACACTGTGCATATTTGTGTACATGCATAGTGTACACATGCATTCCTGCATTATAGAAACAGTGTTCATAAAAATGTATCCATTAGTCCACTGGCTCTATTCTCCCCCTACTGACCCTCATTCTAAATCTCCTGCTCAAACCATCCTGGAGGGGGGAGAGCGAGAGAAAGAACAAATAAAGGAAGAGAGAGGGAGAAGAAGGGGAAACCTGACTATTCTTCCCACCGGGATGGAGTAACGGGCTGCCTTACAAATCCCCACCCTTCTTATCCAGCCTTTCCTAAATACCCATAAAGGACAGGTTTGTCAGTGGTGCTAGGCATTAGCCTTCTCTTCTAATTGCACTCTCCTACATGACCAAATGAATTCTGCTGTAAATGTAGTTTTATGAGACCTTATTCATTCGGCTGTAAATGTAGTTTTATGAGACCTAATTCATTCTGCTGTAAATGTAGTTTTATGAGACCTAATTCATTCGGCTGTAAATGTAGTTTTATGAGACCTAATTCATTCGGCTGTAAATGTAGTTTTATGAGACCTAATTCATTCGGCTGTAAATGTAGTTTTATGAGACCTAATTCATTCGGCTGTAAATGTAGTTTTATGAGACCTAATTCATTCTGCTGTAAATGTAGTTTTATGAGAACTAATTCATCCTGCTGTAAATGTAGTTTTATGAGACCTAATTCATTCTGCTGTAAATGTAGTTTTATGAGACCTAATTCATTGTGCTGTAAATGTAGTTTTATGAGACCTAATTCATTGTGCTGTAAATGTAGTTTTATGAGACCTAATTAATTCTGCTGTAAATGTAGTTTTATGAGACCTAATTCATTCTGCTGTAAATGTAGTTTTATGAGGGATGTTCACGAGACATCTTTCTACATTATGTGATTCTACTCTACTGTATGAGGAATTGTCAACACTACACGTCATCTTAAGGGTCACACAAAAAAGCAGGCCAAGCAAAACTACTGACTGAGCGATAGAGAAAGGGGGGGGAAGAGAGGGGTGAGAAAAAGTGAGGGACTGACAACCCCTGATGGACGTGAGATAACAGGGATTTCTGGGGGTCTGCTTTTTTGTGAAATGGGACTGTTAACACGTTGCGTCTCAGTGGCGGGCCTAAGATCTGGGCCTATCATCGGCTGTTAAGAGCGGGGTGGATTCCTCAGGTCTTCAGGGTCCAGGCCCTGGGCTGCAGCACTGTAGTGGCGGCAGGCTTCAGAGAGAAGAGAAACACAGGTGCAGGGGGCTATAGTTAGAACTTCCTGTCTGACTGACTGACTGACTGGCTCGCTGACTGGCTGAGAGGACCCAAGCTGCTGGGGTCTGTCTGAGGAATCTAGCTGGAGTGCCTGATCGAAATGAGATAAGAGGCAGAGTTATGAGCAGAACAATTGTATGAGAGAGTATGAGTGGAAATCGGAAATGCATTGTTTAGCGGCATCTTTAAGATGGTTGGGAGCTGTTTGGTAGATTGTGAAAGATATTTGATGTGCAAGTTGTGGTCGTTTCCTTCTAACTGTACGACTTGTTCTTGTAGAGGCTAAACGACGTCTGTCCAATAAATAAGTTCTAAAATTGCAGAGGTATAACAAATACGCCTACATGTGTCCCTCTCACTCAACCTGGAGCCTACATAAATCCTCCCTACACAAGTAATTCAACTTTGATATATACTGCAATATCTTATGACCGTCAATGGAGAGTTGAGTCCAGATGCATCGACAACCACAAACATCCCTTCATGGAATATATATAAATCAATGTGGATTAGCCTCGTCAAGAAGATTTACGAAGATGGGAACCCATAATCTAATGCAGACTGATAATGACCAGCAGTACCGGTAGATTGGTGGTTATGACGTCCTATTTATACTGCGATGTTAATTCAGGGAGACCGCTTCAGTAACATATCTGGCACTTCCAGCAGAAGTCGTTTGCGGCCTGCTGACCTGGCTGGTAGAGGGGGGGGGGGGGGGGCTGATCCGTTTACTAACACCTGAGCTGGGGAAGTAGTTCAGCAGCTGCAGGGGGGAGGTTGGGGGTCCGATGGGGGCTTACCGTGGTTGTGAAGGGGCTGCAGATAAAGGAGGATCTCTTTTAGGCCGGGTTGTCCAGAGGAACCTCAGAGAAGCTGCTGGTCATGGTCCGTCCTGAGAAAGTGTGTGAGAGAGAAACAAAATAATGAGGAGACAGGGCATAGATGAAGTGATGACCATGGGGAGTTTTAACCCTAGATCTATGGCTACATTTCACCTGCTAATGGTTACTGAAGGATGCTTGTATCCCTGCACTCATACATTCCAGAAAATATTTGAGTAATGGCAGCAGACCTAAAGTCAGGATCCCTGCCAAAGTAGAACATTCAATACTGATGTGATGGTAGAACATGTGTTCTGAATCATATACTGTAGAACCATCTGATAGTAGTGGGACTAAACAATGGATTCCTACAGCCATCCTTACGAGTGACCCCATAGCCACAGTTTACAAATATTCCATACATTTTTGGACCGCTGAAAGACTGAAAGGACAACTGGCGTTCTCTCTTGGTTTGAGCTCTGCGACATGTCTTAGTAAAGGGGAAGGGTCAAACACACCCATCTGCTGCTAACCACTGCCTTTCACTTGCCATGGCTTGACCATAGAGTGATGCTTTCCATCGGTTTTGACCAGACATGTAAAACTGACTCAAGTGTCCCCATCGTGCGTTCATCTATGTTCCACTGCTATGAGGAACGCCACTGCTATTAGAGCCTAAGTGAATGTTGCTTTAGAAAACGACAGCTTGAACTAACTGTCTTGTTGAGTTGTTGGTTCAGTCTTCACCACCCAATTATAGAAGAATCCGTCACGCTGAGATAAGGACATAGTCTGGGAGTTGTGGTGCTATCACCATGCTGTGTTAATTCCATTCTCCCCAGGAGAGGAATGTTCAAGGCATAGTAGAACCCTTCTGTTCAACATTGTATCCCTGAGTCAATTACAGAGAAAGAGGAAGTGGATAAACCAATCTGTCTCGTTGTGTTTTCAAATGACACAAAGAAGCGAAAAGAGAGGTGTGATTTGTTTCGGACAGTTTTTTGAAACGGCGAGGAACAATGTGCAATTAACGGCCTCAATAGCCATAGATACCGTGACGTTAGAAGACGATGTATACAAATGTTCAACGGAAATGTGTCTTCTTTACCCCAACCCGTCAGAAAGACACACATACACACAGAGGTTGTAGCAGATATTGAACTATACCAACGATCCTGGCGGTGCTGATGGTGTTGTTGTTGCTGTTCTCGTTGGCCTCCACTGACTCCACTGAGGTCTTATTGGAGACAGTGTTCTCGTCATCAGTCTCCCCCACTGGGGCCTCAGGGGCCACATCTCCAGGGGCCCCATCAGGTTTGTCCACAGGGCTGGCAGGCGGTGGGTAGTCAGAGATTTTCTCACTATCTGCTGCAGAGGGAGTACAGAGTTTAATCATGTCAGTGTCTTAACATATTATAGTCAAATTATACACACAATATCTCTGAATATCTTGCCACAGCACATTTCAACACACCCAGTAATACATATACCTGTATTTAACACATGTTCACCCAAATTCCGGCTAAGAAAGGCATATTTACCTTGCTCTGCTAGACTGTGCTTTGTCATTACCTCTAAGCATTACTATAATGATAGCATTTCCTATCTGAGTCTCCTGGCCTGCAGTGGTTCTCTTTCTGTTCCTACAAGAATGTTTCTGCCCACTTTGACTGTTGGGGGATTTCTTCTCTACTGAATGAGCTGATCCAGGCCAGGCCTCTGGTTGGTCGCCTAATGAGGTCCTGATTACTGACCAGGTCTTGCTGGGAGAGCAGCACCACACAGCTGGTTAAGAGCTGTGGGAAAGTATGGCCACCTCGTTATTATCTTACCCAAGGTGATGGGGGGGACTGAGAGGGCTGGTGGGGACAAGGGTGCTAGGAGGCTGGGGAGGGGGGAGGGGGGATGGTAACACCACTGCTGTTCTGGACATATCTGTAGCATTATTCAGATCTGTAAACCGTTATCTGTTAAGCACCATTGCTACCTCTTGTGAGGACAGATGCTGGGAGAGCAGAAGCAAGTACAGGGAGTGAATATTTAATAAATAACAGACATGAAACAAAACACGGACAGTGTCTGGACAACATAACATTATTGCTGACGCAGGGATCAAACTGCGGCTATGGAACCCTGACCTGTTCCACCGGACGTGCTACCTGTCCCAGACCTGCTGTTTTCAACTCTTTAGAGACAGCAGGAGTGATAGAGATACTCTGAATAATCGGCTATGAAAAGCCAACTGACATTTACTCCTGAGGTGCTGACCTGTTGCACCCTCCACAACTACTGTGATTATTATTATTATTTGACCATGCTTGTCATTTATGAACATTTGAACATCTTGGCCATGTTCTGTTATAATCTCCACCCGGCACAGCCAGAAGAGGACTGGCCAGCCCTCATGGCCTGGTTCCTCTCTAGGTTTCTTCCTAGGTTCTGGCCTTTCTAGGGAGTTTTTCCTAGCCACCGTGCTTCTACACCTGCAATGCTTGCTGTTTGGGGTTTTAGGCTGGGTTTCTGTACAGCACTTTGTGACATCAGCTGATGTAATTTGATTGAAATTTGATTGAATAGATAGATATAGAGGAGGCAATCAATAAAGTGATGGAGTCCAGGTGAGTCCAATGAAGCACTGATGCCTGTAACGATGGTGAGAGGTGTGCGTAATGATGGGTAGCTTGGCGCCCTCGAGCGCCAGAGAGGGGGAGGGGGAGCGGGAGCAGGCGTGACACCTCTGGTTACTGTGTGTGTGTACATGTTTTCGTACCTTATCAGGACCACAATGTCCTTTTCATGTCCTGAATTTGTTAAAATCCTATTTTTAGCTTAAGGGTTAGGTTTCGGGATTGGGGTTAAGGTTAGGTTTAGGAAAATAGGATTTTGAACGGGAATACATTTTTACCTCCCAAAATGTCCTGAAAATGCATGAAAACAAAGCTGGGTGTATGTCTTTGATTCTCAGCCCCCCCACCGCCGCACTCAGTGGCTGGTTGCTAAAGCTAATCCCCGTCATTAGTTCAGTTTCTTCCAGGGCCCCGACTCACTCAAAACCAACACGCTAATTTACTGTCCAAGGGAATGTGGGAATGGAGAGTGAGATCTGTAATTAGCCTTGATGAGAGCTAAATTAGTCTCTGGGACCAGACTCGATAATTGAGAAAATAAAGTGTCAAGGTCGGTCGCCGGAGCAGTTGGTAGAAATTAAGGTTGTTTCAAGTCATCCCTCACAGCTGGAGCCAAAGCTAAGAATGAGAGAGTGACAGGCAGAGGTACAAGTTGAGAGTGGCTGACTAATTAGAGGCCAAGGCATTGCTCTGCATGCTAGCTAGGATTAATGATACTGTTTGGGTTTTTCATAGTTTGTAAAATATGGTTACAAATATATACAGTACCAGTCAAAAGTTTGGACAAACCTACTCAATCAAGTATTTTTCTTTATTTTTACTTTTTTTTTGTTGTAGAAAAATAGTGAAGACATCGAAACTATGAAATAACACATATGGAATCATGTAGTATCCAAAAGAAGTGTTATATATATATTGATTGGTTTATTATTTATATATTTGAGATTCTTCAAAGTAGCCCTTTGCCTTGATGACAGCTTTGCACACTCTTGGCATTCTCTCAACCAGCTTCATGAGGTAGTCACCTGGAATGCATTTCAATTAACAGGTGTAGCTTCTTAAAAGTTTATTTGTGGAATTTCTTTCCTTCTTAATGCATTTGAGCCAATCAATTGTGTTGTGACAAGGTAGAGGTGGTATACAGAAGATAGCCCTATTTGGTTAAAGACCAAGTCCATGTTATGACAAGAACAGCTCAAACAAGCAAAGAGAAACAACAGTCCATCATTACTTTAAGACATGAAGGTCAGTCAATGCGGAAAATGTCAAAAACGTTGAAAGTTTCTTCAAGTGCAGTCGCAAAAACCATAAAGCGCTACGATGAAACTGGCTCTCATGAGGACCCCCACAGGAAAGCAAGACCCAGAGTTAGGATAAGTTCATTAGAGTTACCAGCCTCAAAAATGTCATCCCAAATAAATGCCTCAGAGTTCAAGTAACAGACACATCTCAACATCAACTGTTCAGAGGAGACTGAGTGAATCAGGCCTTCATGGTCGAATTGCTCAACAAAGAAAACAAAAAAATGCTACTAAAAGGACACCAAGAAACACAAGCAATGGGTATTAGACTGGTGGAAATCTGTCCTTTGGTCTGATGAGTCCACGTGCAATTTTTGGTTCTAACCGCTGTGTCTTTGTGAGACGCAGAGTAGGTGAACGGATGATCTCTGCATGTGTGGTTCCCACCATGAAGCATGGAAGAGGAGGTGTGATGGTGTGGGGGTGCTTTGCTTATAACACTGTTGGTAATTTATGTAGAATTCAAGGCACACTTAACCAACAAGGCTACCACAGCATTCTGCAGCAATACGCCAATCCCATCTGGTTAGAGCTTAGTGGGACCATCATTTGTTTTTCAACAGGACAATGACCCAACACACCTCCAGGCTGTGTAAGGGTTATTTGACGAAGAAGGGGAGTGATGGAGTGCTGCATCAGATGACCTGGCCTCCACAATCACCCGACCTCAACACAATTGAGATGGTTTGGGATGAGTTGGACCGCAGAGTGAAGGAAAAGCAGTCATCAAGTGCTAAGCATATGTGGGAACTCCTTCAAGACTGTTGGAAAAGCATTCCAGGTAAAGCTGGTTGAGAGAATGCCAAGAGTGTGCAAAGCTGTCATCAAGGCAAAGGGTGGCTATTTTGAAGAATCTAAAATATATTTGGATTTGTTTAACACTTTTTTGGTTACTACACGATTCACGTTTGTGTGTGTGTGTGTGTGTGTGCGCGTGTGTGTGTACTCCCGCAAGCAGAGAACTCTTGAAAACGAGAATAGCAAAGTTTCCCCTTTTTCTGCAGAGAACATATCTCCCTAAACAAGAGGTTCTTACAGCATCATACCAAGTACGTAGTAACACAATCGAACCCTTACATCATGGTACTGAAAAACAATCCTACAAAGTCGAAGTCGACCAAATCGATCAGCTGACGGACATGTAGGACCTGTTGGTCAAGCCAAACCATGAAAAGGAACAGAAATACATAAAGGACCGACAACAACCAAAATATTTCAAAAGGGCTTTCTCTCCACTTCTAGTAAAGGAGACGGACTGCACTGCAAGGATCTCGACACTGGCCCGTAAAGACCACAGAGAGGTTAAAAAATAGAGACCATGTCTAATTGTGTATCTGTGGGCCTTTGTGTTTGAGCACGTTTGGTGTGTGCGTGCGTAATTCATTCTAAAAGGAGTTCAACTGTTCTCATTACTCTGCTTCATACACATGAGATCCTTTCCATTGTGTCCATCTCAAACCCAGTCCTAGTGACAGTTGTCTAGCATTTTTAACAGACTGACTTTACAGTCACGGGGCAGCAGTATGCTTTTACAACAGTGGAATTCACACCTCTCCTGACCAGGGTTTCATTTGTTTGACTTGTATCTCTTTTAGAGAGAGCACAGAAAAAAGTAAAGGTGAAAGGTTACGGCCGGGAGAACTGCAAAAGAAGCAGACGTCTGTCGCTACTGAGCTGTATCAAAACAGTAGTAACACATGATGCCACTGCAACGTCTTGAGTTGATGATTTAAAAAAAGGAGATGAAAAAAATGCTTGAGAGGTAGTTACTTTTAAAAGCGCCAATCAAAACTGACCCGTTCCACAAAGTGTGACCCGGGGCAAAGAGAGAAAGACAGGCTCAGACATGCCCACAAAAGTCACAAAGCCTGGGAAGACCTCAGAGAAATAAGAATTCAACCACTTTCAACCTAAATGAAAAGTTACGTCAAAAGGAAGGACTATCACAGATTGAGAATAAATACAAACAGCTAATGCTGCATGGTGTTCTCTTCTCTTACTATAGCGGTTGATTTTTCCATTATTTCACAGTGTGTGTTTTATTACACAGGTGTCTGATGCCTGACATCCAGGATTCTTGAGCAGGGTTCTACAGTGCGACCATTCTTCTCGCACATGTGGCAAAATATTTTGCTGTGCGACCTGGAATTGTCATTTAGGAACACCAGTGCACATGTAAAAAAATGAAATGATTCAAGATTTAATATTTCTCATTGTGCTCCTAAATGTTCTTTGGTGCGCGCGCCTAGGTTTTTCAACATAGGTGCACACGTGCTCCTTCTAAAAAAAGGTCAGCGTAGAGCCAGCCCTATTTAGTACATAAAGATGTTTCGTTTGCAGATAAGATGGGGTTGAGGATGATACACTTGTTTGACAAGATAGCGCTCTGGTGAAAGAGGATATGGTCATCCACAACCAGCTGAGCAGCATATTAGAGCTCTGTGATGTTCTGACACAAAACCTGTCACTATTTTGAAATGTCCTCTGTTTAAAGCACTGAGAACAACAGACCACAGTATAAAAGGTAATGTCTTATAACACAAGAACATATTAAAGGTAGCCTATACCATAGAATCTGTAGTCACATATCCATCAGAGACCAATGAACAACTCGCTCTGGGCTTTTACTCTCCTGTTCATTCTCTAGGGTTTTGTTTCCATCCAGTGGCGGGCGTTGGTACGGCACCTCACCACAAAGATGACATTACACAGAGTAGGTTGGGTGCTGTCATTCAGTGGAGCAAGACGGGACATTCAACTTTCTAGTGTCTCTTGTATTACATTCAACAGATTGAGAGCACTGAAATGCTAATCATTTGGCGTTTTGTAGAAGTCCCGTGAACCCTTCCTATTTGGAGTAGGCAAGCTCAGTCAAATGCTTAACGCTTAACGTTTAAGCAAGAAAACTAATACTGTTTGAACCCAGGTTTGCTGCACAGAGGTCAGTCTAGTCCTCATCTGGAGGTTATCACCCTGAGATCAGACTGAAGTCACACACAGACGTACACGTGTCATACAGTCTATTCTCGCAGTTCAACATCCATGAGTCATGCGGCTCTGGTTATTCAAAGTAAGATCTGACACCAGGCAGAGTTAGCCTGGGGCGGGAGAAAACATTTTACAAATCAAATGTGTTATGGATGGTGACCATGGTGTCGCAAAGGAGTGGGCAATGAGAGCCAGAGCCCCAGGACCACCAGCCCCACAACATCAAAGATCCACCCCCATACCTTACATACTGTATGAGGTTGTTTCTATTGAACACCAAACCACGGTGTGTGTGACCAAAGAGCTCTATTTTTGTCTAATCTGATCACAGCACCCGGTTCCAAATCAAGTGCCAATGCTGTTTAGCAAACACCGGGTGTTTACATTTGTTGCTCAATAAAGGCTCCTATTGGCATGGAGGCGGCGTCTATTTGTAGATTTGGAGTTTTGGTGATCCCAGGATGTGACCACGTTGGGTAATTCTCCAACGATGACCCTTGGTCCTTTCTTTGCCTAACCATCTTCCTCACTGTGATTGGGGACAAGTTACACTTGGGTCCTCTACCAGACCTGCTAACCACTGTTCCAGTGGTTTTAAACTTTGTAAATGTTGCCCAGTAGATTCCTTTTCCCCATTGTGATTAACGACAGTTGGGTTTTACATGCGTGTTACCTCATTTTTACCCCAGTGAAACAGGAAGTCATGAAAGGTCACAATACAGTTCTTTAAATTATGCATTTTGTGTCGCCATGAATAGGTGGCCAGGGAGACTTTGCTTCAGGGGGAGGTGTGCAAAAAACACATTTCCATTACACACGTATGTAACAGGACAAATTTCTTCAAAACTTGACTGCTGACATGCAGAACAGTTTGGGACTGTATCAACAGTGGACTAATGAAAGAAAACACTCAAATATAGTTTGAATAGAGTTCCCCTTTAAGCTGAGATTAATGCAAAAAAAGTATACTATGTTAATGCTGATTCAATTGTGTGATTTTATTTATAAGATTCGTTAGGGGTGCAAATCAATTTGATACCTTTTTTAGATTTGTTTTATTACTTGTTAAACAACATATTTTTCTTTGAGCAGTTGTATTAGTAATATAATGTTCCCATACATTGGCCAGGTCGCAGTTGTAAATGAGAACTTGTTCTCAACTGGCCAACCTGGTTAAATAAAAAAATAAAAAAGTATTTGCATTATTTATTTTACACAGTCTTTTTATATCATCCTTATCAAGGGTGCCAATCATTTCGGTCGTGACTGTAAATGTAAGCTCTTAGGGACTCTAAACCTTACACAGTGCTCGTGTCACTGTTTTGAATAAAACAGGAATATTAACAGTGATATGAGCAAGAGCAGTGTGTTGGTTCTCTTTTCTTTGAAGTTGTCATTAATCCCACACACCTGCCACACAAGACATCATGAGGTTTTAAAATTAGGTTGAAAAATGTATTATTTCTGGCCACTTTAAAACGTAGATAACTATGAATACAGTATAGTTATTAACGCACATTGACTTCCTTCTCTCTTCTCTTAAACGGCTGTTGCAAAAGAGGAAATCCACTCTGAACACAAAACCCATTCCAGTAACCAAACAATACATTACACTTGACAGATCACTGTGCAATAACTCCATCACTCATAGAATTCTCAATAGAGAATTGTTCCTCTTTTGGGGGCACATTGTCGCAGTCCCAGCAAAGTGACCCTATGAGAGGACAGTACATGCAGTACAGTACTTCATCAAGCTCACCTCTTTCTCCCTCACTTCCCTTAACCAGGACCTCGGTGCTGTTGAGCTCCACGGCGGTAAAGGTGTCCATCCCTGGAGAAGTGAACAAAGACAACATGCATTAGTCATGGTTTATAGGCCGGCATTGTAAACAAGAATTTGCTCTTAACTGACTTGCCTAGTTAAATAAAGGTTAAATAAAAAATGGTTACTACTAGTCTAACACGTATTATCAGTTTGACCACGAGTTAATGTACATTCGCTAAATGTTCATTATTATTTTTTGGGGTAGTTCAGTTTTTCTTTCTCTCTGCATTGTTAGGAATGGCCCGTAAGTAAGCATTTCACTGTTAGCATGGGATGAAGCATGGGATGAATGAAATCTAAATCAAGATTTACAGAAGTGTTTTGGTGATGTCTTGTGTACAAAGTCTAAGTTTCCCTATTAATGTGTAGTAAATTATCATTAATGATGATAGTGTAAAATGTAGAGTGTATTCTCATCCGTACAGATGCATAATAATACATGTTTTATTCTATACATATTCTATGTAATTCTATGTTGTCACCCTTCTGTGTTGAGGAGTTGTCAAACACGGCGTCAGGATCCGCAGTACTCAGAGGCAGATCCTCATGCCTGTCTCGGAGATCTACGGAGTACCTCTGGCAACACAACACAACACACACTTCAACGGGCTAGAAAACATACAGGCATCTACAGACTTCGTTGAATGCTAGTGTTTGGTGTTTGTACAGAGTCAAGTTGAAGATTTGTTATAGAATGTTCGAATTGATTAAATCCCAGAATTGAATTTGCCAAACAGCATATACCTAACTCACCCTTGATGTCTTCTTTGTAAAGAAGCATGCTGCTCCAAGCACACAGGCAGTGATGATGATCACAATAAAGATGATCAATCCTATCAAGAAACAGAAAACAATCAATTGTTCAGCAACAAGATAAAGGCCATGCAAGTCATTCGGACTTAAATGTTAATGTTATTTATAATGTGGGTTAGTCTGACAAATGATAACTAATTCAGATTTGGTGTCAGAACACACACCGTTGGGCAAGATTGAGACATTTTTTAAATGCAATCATGTTACCAATGTGGGGCGATTTTCGCGCAGAGGGTTTTGGTTGAGCAGTTCCCGCCAAACCTTTTCAATAAAGAGAAGATAAAAGTTGTGTACTGATGGATTCACTTCACAGTGGATTCACTTCACAGTGGATTCACTTCACTCTGGTGAGATCAACTCACCTGTATTCTTGGTGGTGCTAGTAGCAGTTGTGCTGCTGGCCTCTGCTGGGGGCTTTGATGTAGAGACGTCCATTGGTGAGGGCCAGGATGTAGGTCCTGGAGATGCATCTTGAGAGAAATGACTGTTACTTTACCTCCACCAATGCAGGTAGGAAATTAGCATCGATCAGAGACCGAGACTGTATCGACTGGTCTTGAGTGGTCTCAAGACCCAAGACAACGAGGTCAAGACTCCATCTCCAGTATCGACCACTGACCATAAACTAACCATACAGTGAAAGCAGCAACTCCAACCTACCTGAACTGGTCTTCAGGGGTGTGGTTACCGTGTGGTTAGGCCTCCCGGTGGAATTGATTATAGGGACGTTATCAAAAATGAGATCAGGAAGGCTTGGGGTTATGGCGGATAATGTTAAATCATTGTTGTCTACAGCCGTGGTATGTCCTGGAGTGTCTGTGTCGTTGGCTGGGTTGGAGGCTGAGGTGGGCTGGGTTACAGTGGGGTTGACTGGCTGTGTCTGGGTTGTGGTGGCAGAAGCCAGGACCAGACCTGGAAAAAAACGTGGGTTTAGAGTCAGTGTTGGGGAGTAGTGAACTACATGTCGTTCAACTAGTCATATTCATGACATTTTGCTGTAGCTTGGTGGTACTGTAGTTGAACTCAATTCACAGCTTGGTAGTGTTTTCAGTAGTTCATTACTTTGTTGCCATGTTGTGGTGTAGCTAACTACTGGAACAACACACTACTTGTTTTCAGTAGTTCATTACTTTGTTGTCATGTTGTGGTGTAGCTAACTACTGGAACAACACACTACTTGTTTTCAGTAGTTCATTACTTTGTTGTCATGTTGTGGTGTAGCTAACTACTGGAACAACACACTACTTGTTTTCAGTAGTTCATTACTTTGTTGTCATGTTGTGGTGTAGCTAACTACTGGAACTACACACTACTTGTTTTCAGTAGTTCATTACTTTGTTGTCATGTTGTGGTGTAGCTAACTACTGGAACAACACACTACTTGTTTTCAGTAGTTCATTACTTTGTTGTCATGTTGTGGTGTAGTTAACTACTGGAACTACACACTACTTGTTTTCTGCAATAAGAAAATAAAGTATGGGTGAAGTAGGAAATAATGTCCTTTCTTTTTTTATGTATCAGAGTTTGGGAATCCCCGATCTATGATATTATAAAATTATGATATAATTTTCACAAAGTAGCTTCACTGTAGTGAACTACTTTTATTTGAGTTAAAACGACGTTGTAGTCACATTATGCATATTGAGCAACAACTGTCCCGTAGACGGGGCACCGATCCACAAGAAGTTGAAGTAAACTATAGTTCCCTTAAGGTCGGGCTCTACAGCACAACCTTTTTACTCGCACATGCGCCTCATTATTTTGCTGTGAGACCTGGAATAGAAAAATGAAGGATGTAATATCTCAAATATCTTTCATTGTGCTCCTAAATGTATTTGTGTGCGCCTGCATTTTTTCAACTTAGGTGCACACATGCTCCTCGTAGAGCCCTGTAAGGGCAGCTTTAGTGTAGCTCATCTTCTTCCAATGTAAAGTAATTGGGAGTTTGGTAAACTATGATTTCAGAGTAGCTTCCCCAACACTGTGTAGAATATAGAGAGAAGAAACCATTGCATAGATAGAGCATTGATTACATCAGCAGCTTTTTTGGGGCAGATAAACTGAATTGACAAAACCAGTTGAGAAAACAATCTCGTATTTGTATAATAACCTGTGCAAAATAATCAAAGACTTGATCTTAACTATACAAAAACAAGCAAAGAACATCAAAGTAATGTTATACTAGATACAATTCAACAAGAAACCTAGTGCTTAAGAGTGTTTGGCCAGCCCCCAAAAATAACATCTATTTTTGTTATTATTTTAAAGATAAAAAAGAGCTTTCGGACAGTAAACGAAAGGTCTCTGGTTCGAATCACCGAGCCGACTAGGTTGACGTGCTCTTGCACAAGGGCACATCAACATGTCTCCTGTAAGTCTCCCTGGATAAGAGCATCTGCTAAATGACTCAAATGTAAACATATTGTAAATGTCGCAAAAACAGAGAAAGGCAGAGAGGCAGCTTACCCAAAAGGACAATCAGACAGGGAAAAGTAAACTGTATTTCGGCCATTTTGAGTAACCCTTGTGTATAGTTATCTTTCCCTGTTACTCTAGTAGCCTGCTGTAGACTGTGTCACTAACAGAGTGAGGAAATACAGTGCAATCTAGTGCATCCCTCTCAGGATGCAGGGCCATGAAGCCACAGAGAACATGCACCGCCACAGGATGTATAATAGAGAAATAGCGTTGCTCAAAAAAGTACTGGGGGAAATTACAAACTTTTATACAAAACTACTCCCCGCCTTCGGGTTCAGAATTCAGACATCCTCTCAAAAGCAGAGGAGTAATGCTTTTCTATCATCTAGGATTCTGCCCATACCCAACCCCAGACATTTATTGTTTGATTCCATCATTAAAAGTGGACGCTGAATTTGATTCCTGATGCTTGTGTGTGTTGTGGTGTATGTGTGTAATACAGTACCCTTACAACACCCTTATCTTACCTCATCTTATGACTGCATTGGGTCACGTCTGTCTTTATCAGGTTGCCACAGATACTTGTTGTTGATCTGAGTCATCATGCAGTATTTATGTCTTCCTTGTAACCTCTCCGTTCTTTCCTTTGAAGGCAACAGACAGCAGGCACGTACAGCGATGATGGAGCTCATGCAATCTTTTTAAGGACAAATAACAAAATATCTACTTACAATATCAGTAGTCAGTACACTCACAGAAGAAAAGGTGCTGTCTGGAACCTAAAAGGGTTCTTTAGCTGTCCCCATAGGATAACCCATGAATTAACCCTTTTTTGTTCCAGGTAGAACTCATTTGGTTCCAGGTAGAACCCTTTCCACGGAGGGTTCTACCTCGAACCAAAAAGGGTTATCATATGGGGACAGCAGATTAACCCTTTTTTCTAAGAATGTGGTGATAGTGGATATAAAGGCCTCTCGCACACTCCTCATCCTCTCCAGTTGCCTAATAAATCATACTTTGATACCAATTATTGCTATGCAGCCAAACAAAACACTGCAAAATCATGGACATGTTCCTTACAAGCCAGAATGTTGAATACAATTTTAACTTACACAATAAGATGTCTACCTTTGCGGTTGGTCCTCCAAATGCTCGAAATTTGAGGCAAAATATCCACAGGACATAATCGTTAACCCGACTTTTTAAAGCACCAGTACTGACATTTCTATCACCTAGCAAATGCGGAAAACCGCATGCAGGGCGTGAATGTCAGATACAATCAAATTAAATATTATTTGTCCCATGCGCTGACGCACAAATAATTATATTGATTTGCACCCCCCACAACCACAGGGCTCTCCAGAGGGTGGTGCGGTCTACCCAACGCATCACCGGGGGCACACTACCTGCCCTCCAGGACACCTACACCACCCGATGTCACAGGAAGGCCAAAAAGATCATCAAGGACAACAACCACCCGAGCCACTGCCTGTTTACCCCGCTATCATCCAGAAGGCGAGGTCAGTACAGGTGCATCAAAGCTGGGGCCGAGAGACTGAAAAACAGATTCTATCTCAAGGCCATCAGACTGGCCATCATATGTATATACTGTATTCTATTCTACTGTATCTTAGTCTATGCCGCTCTGACATTTCTCGTCCAAATATCTATATATTCTTAATTCCATTCCTTTACTTTAGATTTGTGTGTATTGTTGTGAAATGGTTAGATATTACTTGTTAGATATTACTGCACTGTTGGAGCTAGAAACACAAGCATTTCGCTACACCTGCAATAACATCTGCTAATCACGTGTATGTGATTTGATTTGATTGGAGATCAGAATGACGGTTTTATTTTTATCCACAAGAGGTCAGCATTGTATCATAGGCAAATAAAACCATCACCACAGCTCTCTCCTCTAAATCCAAAACGCTTTGTCAATGGAGCTTTTGAGAGGGTCTTGGCAACATCTGACCCAACAGTGAGACAGACGCTGCTGGTACCTTTGGGCGGAAAGTTGGACTCTGACTCAGTCCTCAAGAAACATTCCATGTCAAATGATTTACACTTTCCCCATTAAAACAAGCCAAAGTTCTGAGAAACCCTTTTAATCTCAAATAATGTGCTAGTAATTCATGTAGCTAAACGTACAGTCAGTACAGGCCAGTGTTGATGTCTACAGAGCCAAAGTAGACAGAGTTGAGGCCTAAAGTAAAATAATATCTAAACCAGTTGGTTCATAAGATCTCAACATTGGACCAGAGTGCGAGTGTGGTGCTATGTGGTTAGGTCGAGGTGAGGTCTTGGGTTGTGGGTTGTTCCTGGGGTTTAGACTTGAGTGGAAGCTGAGGTTCTGTTTGGCCTGGTTGCTATAACATGGAGCAATACTAGTTAACCTTTTAGGGCTCATTAAGCTTAGTTTTCATGTTCTTTGGTCATGCACAAATACCTTTTTTTAAATTATGTTTTGATAGGCTGTGATATGATATTTTGATAGGATAACTACAGCGACACAGGGCAGAATAAAAAATAGCGAAACGTGTCTGGATGTAATAGGTTGCAGTGCCTGTGTATAGAAACGCTTCGATGGGTGGAGGAATACAGTGTGTAGTGCGAAGGAGTGTGTGTGTGTGTGTATGTGTGTGTGTGTGTGTGTGTGTGTGTGTGTGTGTGTGTGTGTGTGTGTGTGTGTGTGTGTGTGTGTGTGTGTGTGTGTGTGTGTGTGTGTGTGTGTGTGTGTGTGTGTGTGTGTGTGTGTGTGTGGCAGATTGACGTTTATTGGGATGAACACAGAATTTAGCGATATCCGCTAGATAGGCCAGCTGCAAAGTCAAAATTGGCTATATTGTAAACATTTATGAAAACCAATATGCCTTTTGGTCTTAATTTAAGGTTAAGGTTAGGCATTAAGGTTAGCAGTGTGGTTAAGGTTAGGGTTAGGTTTAAAATCAGATGTTATGACTTTGTGGCTGCGCCAGCTATTGACCACTCTGCAGAGCTGCCTCCAGAACAAGATTCATGAGTATTCAGACCACTTGACTTTTTCCACCTTACAGCCTTATTCTAAAATGGATTAAATTGATTTTTCCCCTCATCAATCTACACACAATACCCCACAATGACAAAGCAAAAACAGGTTTTTATAAATGTTAGCAAATGTATTAAAAATAAAAACGGAAATATCGCATTTACATAAGTATTCAGACCCTTTATTCAGTACTTTGTTGAAGAGCCTTTGGCAGCGATTACAGCCTCAAATCTTTTTGAGTATGATGTTACAAGCTCGGCACACCTGTATTTGGGGAGTTTCTCTCATTCTTCTCTGCAGATCCTCTCAAGCTCTGTCAGGTTGGATGGGGAGCGTCACTGCACAGATATTTTCAGGTCTCTCCAGAGATGTTCCATCCAGTTCAAGTCCGGGCTCTGGCAGGGCCACTCAAAGACAATCAGAGACTTGTCCCGAAGCCACCCTTGTGTTGTCTTGGCTGTGTGCTTAGGGTCGTTGTCCTGTTGGAAGGTGAACCTTTGTCCCAGTCTGAGGTCCTGAGCGTTCTGGAGCAGGTTTTCTTCAAGGATCTCTCTGTACTTTCCTCCGTTCATCTTTCCCTCGATCCTGACTAGTCTCCCATTCCCTGCCGCTGAAAAACATCCCCACAGCTTGATGCTGCCACAACCATGCTTTAGCGTAGGGATGGTGCCAGGTTTCCTTCAGATGTGACGCTTGGCATTCAGGCAAAAGAGTTCAATCTTGATTTCATCAGACCAGAGAATCTTGTTTCTCATGGTCTGAGAGTCCTTTAGGTGCCTTTTGGCAAACTCAAAGAGAATGTCATGTGCATTTTACTGAGGAGTAAAAATCCTTCTGGCCACTCTACAATCCTGTCTTGGAGCTCTATGGACAATTCCTTCGACCTCATGGTTTGGTTTTTGATCTGACATGCACTGTCAACTGTGGGATCTTATATGGACAGGTGTGCGCCTTTCCAAATCATGTCCAATCAATTGAATTTACCACAGGTGGACTCCAATAAAGTTGTAGAAACATCTCAAGGATGATCAATGGAAACAGGATGCACCTGAGCTCAATTTCGAGTCTCATAGCAAAGGGTCTGAATACTTATGTAAATAAGGTATTTCTGTTTTTTTACTTGTAATACGTTTGGAAAAATTGTATGCTTTGTCATTATAGGGTATTGTGTGTAGATTGATGAGGAAAATGTTTTATTTAGTCAATTTTAGAATCAGGCTGTAACGTAACAAAATGTGGAAAAAGGGAAGGGGTCTGAATACTTTCCGAATGCACTGTAGTCTCCCTGTCTGTGTCGACCCCTGGGCCCTGGCCCTGTAAGAGCAGGGCAGAGTGCCGGGCTGGCTGGCCGGTGACAGGCCCTTGGCTCCCAGCCTCTCTCATACAGTGATCCCCTCGGGGCAGCCTGCCCAGCGAGCCACCAGCCCTTTCATACATTCCCCCACACCGCCCCCAGCACCAGGCCTTTACCCACCCGCTGCCAACCAACGCAGAGCCACACAACCGTGTGTGCCACCCAGCGCTCCCCAGGCAGACACAGACACCTGAGCTGGCACAGCAGAGAAGGAGAGGAGGGATGGATGGAGGGATGGAGGGAGGGAGAGCCCAGCCAGACTTCTAGCCAGTCGGCCAGCAAGCGATCCCTGCACCCTGCTGCAGCTGTTCCGTCCCGCTCCACAACGCTCCCACTGTTCCACTTCCAATACAGAACTAATTAAAACTGCGCCCATCTCCGTCCCTGCCAGAACCCCCCCCCTCCCCCCCTACACACACACACACACACACACACACACACACACTCCTCCCCCCTCCTAAACCCACCCCAACAGCTGCCTCCACTGCACAGTTGAATTGAGTTATTGACCAGCCTTTTTGTAAACTAAATTTACTGCTTTCGCGCTTTCCTCCATTGATTAAATCATCATGTAATTGATTCCTTCTCTGTGGGCTTCTCTCTGCTCTGCTCCCTCTCCCTACCTCATGTTCCCCGTATGCCTTTACAGAGCTGCTTGAGAAATTAAGCGCAGGGCAGTGGTGCACTCTGCTGCCAGCAAGGCATATAAATACCAATTGTGCCATAATAGTAGGTGATCTTGGCCTAATTAAAACATCTCAGTTATAATCTCAGAGGTCAGGAAATACCATATAAGGTCAGGCCACCAACTGACACGGTATTATCAGGTGTTCATTACACATCCCTGTTGTTATTGTTTTCCCACGTTGCCAACCTCCAGGTTTGGTGCTCGGAAATCTTCCTCTTACCACAAAATTACACAATATTGATAGCTTCCTTCTGTAATTTCAAGGCAAATTTGTTGTTCCAGAGGACCAGAAATAGGTTCTAGCTTCTCTCTCTCGCATTCATCCAACCCGTAATTGCCATGCAAAAAAATAATGAAGAGTGTTGGCTTCCAAGAGCAGCAACCCTCCTAGTCTCGGCCACTTCCTTTACCTTGTCCTCACCAAGCATTCCGATATAGATTAGCTGGAAATGTTTCCTGCTCTGCCAGGATAATCCCTTGACGGTGTATTAGGAATGATTTAGGCACACTGTATTCCGGCCAGAGCAGGACATGGCTGGACCTTAGTTTTCATTGCACCCCCCATGATTTGGGTGTTCCGATTGTTTTACATTGTTAAGGGAGGGGGGTCTTTTGTCGTTGAAGAGGGGGGCAAGAAAGTGGGCAATGTATACTACTTATACTGCGGAAACAGAGTTCAAAGTCCTCATGTGGACGTGAGTAGATGAATTAGAGTCACTGTTAAAGGGCAGAGTCGGAGCCCTTGGAGGAGAGTGTGTGTGTGTTCGTGTGTGTGTGGTTTGAAACCAGGGGGTCCTGGGAGTGAAGTTATTAAGAGGTTTGAAGTCTGAGGGGTATTTCCACATTTTTCAGCCACACCGACCGACGTTACCCACCACAAAGCTGGGCTACCTTCATCAGTCAGGATTGTTAGTAATATGAATGAGGATTTCAACAAAGAGCGCTGCAGGCCTTAGTGTGGGAGATGAAAGCCCTGTACGTGGACGTGATCTATTGGAGACAGTGTTACATACACTCTTAGACAGTAACGTTCCACAAGGGTTCTTCAACTGTCCCATAAGAGAAGCCCTTTTGGTGCCAGGTAGAAATACCCTTTTGGATTCCAGGTAGAACCCTCTGTGGAAAGAGTTCTATATAGAATGCAAAAGGGGTTCTACTTGGAACCAAAACGGTTCTACCTAGAACCAAAAGGGTTCTTCTACCTGGAACCAAAAAGGCTTCTTCAAAAGGTTCTCCAATGGGGACGGCCGAAAACCCTTTTAGGTGTATAGACAGTGTGTATAGACAGTGATAGTCCCGTGTGGCTCAGTTGGTAGAGCATGGCGCTTGCAACGCCAGGGTTGTGGGTTCATTTCCCACGGGGGGACCAGGATGAATATGTATGAACTTTCCAATTTGTAAGTCGCTCTGGATAAGAGCGTCTGCTAAATGACTTAAATGTAAATGTAAAATACATAACATGGAAAATCCAATATAGATGTGAGCTAGAGGATATAGGCATGATGTCCACAGTCGTTTCTGACAGCCCTCTGTCAGGTTCTATATACTGATCTGAGACTCTACAGTGCATTCGGAAAGTATTCTGACCCCTTGACTTTTTACACATTTTGTTAAATTAGACATATTTTAAAATGCATTGAATAAATAAAAATCCTCATCAATCTACAAACAATACCACATAATGACAAAACGAAAACAGACCCTTTGCTATGAGACTCGAAATTGTTTCCATTGATCATTCTTGAGATGTTCCTACCACCTGATTGGAGTACACCTGCGGTAAATTCAATTGACTGGACATGATTTGGAAAGGCACACACCTGTCTATATAAGGTCCCACAGTTGACATTGCATGTCAGAGCAAAAACCAAGCCATGAGGTTGAAGGAATTGTCCGTTGAGCTCCGAAACAGGATTTTGTCGAGGCACAGATCTGGGGAAGGGTACCAAAACATTTCTGCAGTATTGAAGGTCCCCAAGAACACAGTGGCATCCATCATTCTTAAATGGAAGAAGTTTGGAACCACCAAGACTCTTCCTAGAGCTGGCCACCCAGACAAACTGAGCAATCGGAGGAGAAGGGCCTTGGTCAGGGAGATGACCAAGAACCCGATGGTCACTCTGACAGAGCTCTAGAGTTCCTCTGTGGAGATGGGAGAACCTTCCAGAAGAACAACCATCTCTGCAGCACCACCAATCGGGCCTTTATGGTAGTGGCAAGAAGGAAGCCACTCCTCAGTAAGGCACATGACAGCCAGCTTGGAGTTTGCCAAAAGGCACCTAAAGGACTCTCAGACGATGAGAAACAAGATTATCTTTTGCCTGAACCTCAGACTGGGGCGAAGGTTCACCTTTCAACAGGACAACGACCCTAAGCTCACAGCCAAGACAACGCAGGAGTGGCTTTGGGACAAGTCTCTGAATGTCCTTGAGTGGCCCAGCCAGAGCCCGGACTTAAACCCGATCGAACATCAAAGTCAAAATAGATGTGCAGCGATGCTCCACATCCAACCTGACAGAGCTTGAGAGGATCTGCAGAGAAGAATGGGAGAAACTCCCCAAATACAGGTGTGCCTAGCTTGTAGCGTCATACTCAAGACTCGAGGCCGTAATCGCTGCTAAAAGTGCTTCAACAAAGTACTGAATACTGGGGTCTGAATACTTATGTAAATGTTATATTTCAGTTTTTTTTTGTTAATACATTTTAGAATAAGGTTGTAACGTTGTTTTTTATTTCACCCTTATTTAACCAGGTTGGCTAGTTTAGAACTAGTTCTCATTTGCAACTGCGACCTGGCCAAGATAAAGCAAAGCAGTTCGACACATACAACAACACAGAGTTACACATGGAATTAACAAACATACAGTCAATAATACAGTAGGAAAATCTATATACAGCATGTGAAAATGAGGTAGGATAAGAGGTAAGGCAATATAGGCCATGGTGGCAAAGTAATTACAATATAGCAATTAAACACTGGAATGGTAGGATGTGCAGAAGATGAATGTGCAAGTTGAGATACTGGGGTGCAAAGGAGCAAGATAAATAAATAAAATAAATACAGTATGGGGATGAGGTACATTGGATGGGCTATTTACAGATGAGCTATGTACAGGTGCAGTGATCTGTGAGCTGCTCTGACAGCTGGTGCTTAAAGCTAGTGAGGGAGTTAAGAGTCTCCAGCTTCAGAGATTTTTGCAATTCGTTCCAGTCATTAGCAGCAGGGAAATTGAAGGAGAGGCGGCCAAAGGAAGAATTGCCTTTGGGGATGACCAGTGAAATATACCTGCTGGAGCGCGTGCTACAGGTGGGTGCTGCTATGATGACCAGTGAGCTGAGATAAGACGGGGCTTTACCTAGCAGAGACTTGTAGATGACCTGGAGCCAGTGGGTTTGGCGACGAGTATGAAGCGAGGGCCAGCCAACGAGAGCGTACAGGTTGCAGTGGTGGGTAGTATATGGGGCTTTGGTGACAAAACGGATGGCGCTGTGATAGACTGCATCCAATTTGTTGAGTAGAGTGTTGGAGGCTATTTTGTAAATGACATCGCCGAAATCGAGGATCGGTACGATGGTCAGTTTTACAAGGGTATGTTTGGCAGCATGAGTGAAGGATGCTTTGTTGCAAAATAAGAAGCCGATTCTAGATTTAATTTTGGATTGGAGATGTTTAATGTGAGTCTGGAAGGAGATTTTACAGTCTTACCAGACACCTAATATTTGTAGTTGTCCGCATATTCTAAGTCAGAACCGTCCAGAGTAGTGATACTGGACGGGCGGGCAGGTGCGGGCAGCGATCGGTTGAAGAGCATGCATTTAGTTTTACTTGCATTTAAGAGCAATAAAACTAAACTCTCCACGGAAGGAGAGTTGGATGGCATTGAAGCTCATCTGGAGGTTAGATAACACAGTGTCCAACGAAGGGCCAGAGGTATACAGAATGGTGTCGTCTGTGTAGAGGTGGATCAAAGAATCACCAGCAGCGAGAGCGACATCATTGATGTATACAGAGAAGAGAGTCGGCCCGAGAATTGAACCCTGGGGCACCCCCATAGAGACTGCCAGAGGTCCGGACAACCAGGCCCTCCGATTTGACACACTGAACTCTATCAGAGAAGTAGTTGGTGAACCAGGCGAGGCAGTCATTTGAGAAACCAAGGCTGTTGAGTCTGCCAATAAGAATGTTGTGATTGACAGAGTCGAAAGCCTTAGCCAGGTCAATGAATACGGCTGCACAGTAATGTCTCCTATCAATGGCGGTTATGATATCGTTTAGGACCTTGAGCGTGGCTGAGGTGCACCCATGACCAGCTCTGAAACCAGATTGCATAGCGGAGAAGGTACAGTGAGATTCTAAATGGTCGGTAATCTGTTTGTTAACTAACGTAACAAAATGTTGACAAGGTCAAGGGCAAGTGTGTGTGTGTGTGTGTGTGTGTGTGTGTGTGTGTGTGTGTGTGTGTGTGTGTGTGTGTGTGTGTGTGTGTGTGTGTGTGTGTGTGTGTGTGTGTGTGTGTGTGTGTGTGTGTGTGTGTGTGTGGCGAGCTAAAATCAGGAGCTAATGGTTCTCGAACAAGATTTCTCATTTTCTGACATGATCTGAAGCTGTGCTGGAGCTCCCTGTGGAGTGGGCCAGGTCAGCATGTATCATCTGAATTATTCATTCATGGAAACACACTGTGACTGTGTTGTATTACTCAGAGTGACTGTCTGGGTGTCGAAGCAGTGGCAGTCCCAGGCTGAGTCTGCAAATGGCACCACGTTGCGTATCTAGTGCACTACTTTTGATAGGGCTTTGGTCAAAAGTAGTGCACTATATAAAGAATAGGGTGCCATTTGAGACGCGAACCAAGTCCCACACCGGGTACATAATACAGCATTAGACATGGAAAATCCCTTCCCGATGGGCCAGGCCGAGGGGTGAAAAGACGGGCTTATTTCACCTAAAGTGAATAGGACAGTATGGGTAAGACAGGGGTTTTAGTGGTTTTGCAGTTCAGTGCCTGTGTTTGAAAGCATGCTCTTTCAGCAACGTGGGTGGCAAGGTTTCTTCTTACTACCATCTCTCCCCAGTATTGTAGTTGGCTCTTTGCAGTTGTCAGAGCCATTGCTCACTTGCTCGGAAAATGTTAATATTGTTTTATAATGAAAGCCGAGAGGGACGTTGTTGAATTCCCCCACACACACAGCACAGCCCGCAGGACCGGAGAGCTTGTTGTCATCGCAGATGTCCAAATTCAATTAGCATATTTATTGTTTTCCTATTTTTTTCAGAGGAGGGCATTCTCTCTACGCAGACGGTCCCAGTGCTGTGTTCCCGTAGCTACTCCTCCATGTGAAAACACAGTGTGTCACGTAAACACAGGACGGAGAACAACAAGCACAAGCAAAGAGAAACTTTCCACTCCTTTCTGATCCTCCCCTCTCTCTCTCTCTCTCTCTGTCTCTCTCTCTCTGTCTCTCTCTCTCTCTCTGTCTCTCTGTCTCTCTCTCTGTCTCTCTCTCTGTCTCTCTCTCTGTCTCTCTCTCTCTCTCTCTCTCTCTCTCTCTGTCTCTCTCTTTCCTCTGCTCCCACTCCTTGTTGTCCTTTATTTGTAGTCTAACACTTGGCATTAAATCTTATTATTTTTTGGTAAATAAACCTGTTTCTAGTAGGAATTACACACAACTTAGTGTGAGGTCCTTTTCATAAAGGGGGTCTGGAACCTTTCATCTAAAAGGTTTTCTATTTGTGCTGCTTTGAAAGAGAGAAATCAGGTTTTCTGGTGCTTCTGGGGGTGAGTTTGGGATTCTGTCTGGGCATTGTGGTGAGAGTTATTCCAAGAGGCTGCATTTCTTCCTGATATCCCCCCTTTGTTCTCAGCTATGCTGTAAGTAGTTCCAGGTCTACCCACACACATACCCTCATCTGTGTGTGCATCTGTGTGCATGTGAGGGCAATGCGACATGACACCTGCTGTTGGGATGAATGGGGTCAGCGGCAGGGCCCATCCAGCAGCTGCCTCTTCCCACTGCAGCCACAGACACTCACAGTGCCAGATAGAGCCCTGCTAGTACAGCCACAACCAGAACCACTGGGACTGGGGCCCATATAGTGCACAACACAGCGCCCCCTACCACCACTCACTGTCACTGCAACCTCAGGGAGAGCAGACAGTGCAGGAATGGGACATATCATTATGCTTTCACTACAGAAAGGGTTAGGGATTAGAGAGGTGCTGAGAAACAAGACATCTGTTTTTTTGGTCTGACCTGTCTGTTCTCACTTGCTGTGTGTGTGTGTGCGTGTGTGTAGAGCAGTGGTGGAAAAAGTACTTGGTTGTCATACTTGAGTAAAAGTAAAGATACCTTTATAGAAAATGACTCAAGTAAAAGTGAAAGTCACCCAGTAAAATACTACTTGAGTAAAAGTCTTAAAGTATTTGGTTTTAAAAGTACTTAAGTATCAAGAGTAAATGTAGATGCTAAAAAATACTTAAATATCTCAAGTAAGTCCTCCCGGGTGGCGCAGTGGTCTAGGGCACTGCATCGCAGCGCTAGCTGCGCCACCTCTGTCACAGCCGGCCGCGGCCGGGAGGTCCGTGGGGCGACACACAATTGGCCTAGCGTCATCCGGGTTAGGGAGGGTTTGGCCGGTAGGGATATCCTTGTCTCATTGCGCACCAGCGACTCCTGTGGCGGGCCGGGCGCAGTGCGTGCTAACCAAGGGAGCCGGGTGCACGGTGTTTCCTCCGACACATTGGTGCGGCTGGCTTCCGGGTTGGAGGGGCGCTGTGTTAAGAAGCAGTGCGGCTTGGTTGGGTTGTGTTTCGGAGGACGCACGGCTTTCGACCTTCGTCTCTCCTGAGCCCGTACGGGAGTTGTAGCGATGAGACAAGATAGTAATTACTAGCAATTGGTTACCACGAAAATTGGGGAGAAAAGGGGAGAAAAATTTTAATTAAGAAAAGTAAAAAATATATCTCAAGTAAAAGTACAAATCATTTAAAATTCTTTAATTACTTATTAAGCAAACCAGACGGCACAATTCTTGTTTTTTAATTTACGTATAGCCACGGTCACACTCAGACATCATCTACAAACAAAGCATTCGTGTTTAGTGAGTCTGCCAGATCAGCTGCAGTAGGGATGACCAGGGATGTTCTCTTGATAAGTGTGCGAATTGGACCATTTTCTGTCCTGCTAAGCATTCAAAATATAACGAGTACTTTTGGGTGTCAGAGAAAATGTATAGAGTAAAAAGTACATAATTTTCCTTAGGAATGTAGTGAAGTAAAAATAAAAGTAGTCAAAAATATAAATATTAAAGTAAAGTATAGATACCACAAAAAACATGTTAAGTATTTTTTCTTAAGTACTTTACACCTCTGATGTAGAGTGTGTGGCAGCTTGTTTTACCCTGATTTCCTGCCGTTACAGGTCATGAAATGGGCATGACCATGTTAGTACTGTAAGTCAGAAGCATTATTGTGGCCCAATATGGATTTAAAGGCAATTTTCTCTCCGCAATCCAAAATCATGAAACGTCTACAATCCCGATTGACTTCCATTCCCATGTGAAGGGCAAGTGAAGCCACAATACATTACAGAGCCCACACAACAATAATAATAACAACAAACCTGATTGGTTGGTCCCCATTCAACAATTATACCATTATCCAAGACATTTTACATCATCAAACAGACAATCTCTCAAAGGGCCTTAATTAATTAACACGACTCAACAAATACATGCATTTCAACAGCTTTCGGTTATTTAGCCTATCTATGATCCCTTCTATGGAGAAGTCAGGGAGGTGCTGCTATCTATGATCCCATCTATGGAGAAGTCAGGGTGATACTGCTATCTATGATCCCTTCTATGGAGAAGTCAGGGAGATGCTGCTATCTATGATCCCATCTATGGAGAAGTCAGGGAGATGCTGCTATCTATGATCCCATCTATGGATAAGTCAGGGAGATGCTGCTATCTATGATCCCATCTATGGATAAGTCAGGGTGATACTGCTATCTATGATCCCTTCTATGGAGAAGTCAGGGAGATGTTGCTATCTATGATCCCATCTATGGATAAGTCAGGGAGATGCTGCTATCTATGACCCCATCTATGGAGAAGTCAGGGTGATACTGCTATCTATGACTCCATCTATGGATAAGTCAGGTAAATGCTGCTATCTATGATCCCACCTATGGATAAGTCAGGGTGATACTGCTATCTATGACTCCATCTATGGAGAAGTCAGGGTGACGCTGCTATCTATGACCCCATCTATGGAGAAGTCATGGTGATACTGTTATCTATGACCCCATCTATGGATAAGTCAGGATGATACTGCTATCTATGACCCCATCTATGGATAAGTCAGGATGATACTGTTATCTATGACCCCATCTATGGAGAAGTCATGGTGATACTGCTATCTATGACCCCATCTATGGATAAGTCAGGATGATACTGCTATCTATGACCCCATCTATGGATAAGTCAGGATGATACTGCTATCTATGACCCCATCTATGGAGAAGTCATGGTGATACTGTTATCTATGACCCCATCTATGGATAAGTCATGGTGATACTGCTATCTATGACCCCATCTATGGATAAGTCAGGATGATACTGCTATCTATGACCCCATCTATGGATAAGTCAGGATGATACTGCTATCTATGATCCCATCTATGGAGAAGTCAGGGAGATGCTGCTATCTATGATCCCATCTATGGAGAAGTCAGTGTGATACTGCTATCTATGATCCCATCTATGGAGAAGTCAGGGTGATACTGCTATCTATGATCCCATCTATGGAGAAGTCAGGGTGATACTGCTATCTATGATCCCATCTATGGAGAAGTCAGGGTGATACTGCTATCTATGATCCCATCTATGGAGAAGTCAGGGTGATACTGTTATCTATGATCCCTTCTATGGAGAAGTCATGGTGATACTGCTATCTATGATCCCATCTATGGAGAAGTCAGGGAGATGCTGCTATCTATGATCCCATCTATGGAGAAGTCATGGTGATACTGCTATCTATGATCCCATCTATGGAGAAGTCAGGGTGATACTGCTATCTATGACCCCATCTATGGAGAAGTCAGGGTGACGCTACTCTCTCGAGAAGAAGACAAATATCCTCCCTTATCTTTCCACCAGAGGTCAGCCTTTTATTAACAAATAATGACGTATACACTCCTCTCAAAGACTAGTCCCTATAGACTAATAGTCCCCTGTGTACACCCACTGGCCTGTCAGAAAATTTGCTAATCACTCACTACATGAAGTCCCTATCAAGATCCCTTATGCAGACAACATGTCTATTGTGAAATTGGTTACAAATGCCAAAGTAGCAGTATGGCAGTGCGTGTGAAACTTGTTCTTAACCGTGACCTTTTCCGAGACAATAAGCTGGGAAACTTAAACAAAGGAAAATTCCATGTCATCACAGAGCGTTTTGAGTCTGACGCATGGCAGGCAGACTACAGAGTGTGGTTCCTTGACGAATGTGTTTGTCAAATGAGTGGCTTTTTTGACTGACAACAAACAGCAGACCACTAATGGCACCGTGTAGCAATCTAGGATCTTTGTTGACTAACTGAAGAGAGGCCTGGCAAATGATAGGCTGAAACGGAACGTTACCATACTTTCCAGTTGTGTGAGGAATTCTTAGCATTACTCGGCTTTAACTATGTTGTGATAGTGGAACTCCACCTCAATTTACCCCACATCTCCCTCGTGAATTGTCCAACAAAGCTGCTTCAACACAAATCTATTTTCCTCCCGTAGTTCTCATGTGCTCCTTCAACACGGCTCGACCCAAAATGTCCGCCAGTAACTCCTTCACAACGGTGTTATCAGTCAGAACCAGAGGCACCGTCAGAGCTGCGGATGTTGGGGTTGTTGTATGGGCCTGGTCCTTTTGGAGAGTTTGTACCGGAGGTACATGGAGGTCTTGGACTGGGAGGCTCTCCTCGGCCAGCACGTGTGGCCGTCGCCAGAGTAGTCCTCCAGACACTCACAGGTGTAGGAACCAGAGGTGTTGAAACACTGGGAATGACGGCTACACAGGTGAGTACTGTCCAGACACTCGTCCTTATCTGGGGAGAGAGAGGAGGATACGGTGACATGTTGAGAAGATGATGATTATCAGCACCAAGCAATAAAGCTTGTGTGGATTCTTCAGAGAATCAACATCAATACACAAGTATTGTTTTGTCAGTCTCATCCTAACTGAAACAGCCATGTCGAAAGTATCAACAGATCTGAATTCAAATCAGTCAATTCTCCATTGAATCTAACACTGAGACACGTGTGGATGTTTGTAGAATGTTTTCCAGATGTCCTAATCTACAGTACTAGACAGCATCTATGTCAGTCAGCTTTGTGTCTACTCTCCTCTCCTCTCTCACTGTCTACTCTCTCTCACTCCCCTCTCTCTCTCCTCTCTCTTTCTCTCCCTCGCTTCTCTCTCGTTCTCTCCCCTCTCTCTCGCTTCTCTCGCTTCTCTCTCTTCTCTCTCCTCTCTCTCCCCTCTCTCTCCTCTCTCTCTTTCCTATCTTGCTCTCTCTCCTCTCTCCTCTCTCTCTCTCTTTTCCTCTCTCTCCTCTCCCCCTTCTCTCTTGGCCCTTATCCCAATGCTACTCATCACGTTCAACACAAACAGGTGGTCTGTTGTATTAGCAGTCTGACTGTGTTTCAGTTACTTCTCCTTTGCCTGTGAGCTCTGAATTTGGCAACCCAAACCAAGCTGAAAAGCAGAGACCAAACCCATGCAGTTTTACAGTAAGACCTATGCTTGTTTTGAGTATTACTGGATAGCTTTTCCACCTTTTCACTGGCTCCGAGGTGAAGACATTATCGGCCAGCCAGCACACAGAGAGAGCCAGCAGGAAGTCATGACTTGACTTGGCCCCTGCCCGCAACTCACTGAGTGTGAAGTCAAGGGGTTGTTGAGTAACAACTAGTCTGTTTCAAAGCTCCAGGAAATAGGTGTTGCAATGTTCGCCAAGGAAGCATAAACAATAACAGCTACCACAGCTGAGCGAGCGGGGGAGGCAAGCTAGAGAAATACATTCAGGCTCTCACTGGGTTGCTGCAGCCAAAGCTCATCTACAGAGGATCGGTCTGTTTGACAATGAAACGTAGGCTAAATGAGAAGAACATGTGAGGGCGTGCTGTGAGGTAGTCATTCATTTAAACAGCACTGACACTGAGCAAAGTGGGTCTGTGGCTTACACACACACACACGCATGAATGCACACACACACACACACACACACACACACACACACAACCACAGCATATTTTACGAGACACATAGCCATCTGCTGAGAGATGCTGAAGGAAGAAATTATATTAATGTCATACATCGGGTAAAGTCATACAGACAGACAGACAGACAGACAGACAGACAGACAGACAGACAGACAGACAGACAGACAAGGCTTAGAGGACAGACTGTTTCTCTAACAGTTCCTGGTAATATTAATACTCGTATCTAACAGCTGTACGCTCCATGTTAATATTAATACTGGTATCTAACAGCTGTACGCTCCATGTTAATATTAATACTGGTATCCAACAGCTGTACGCTCCATGTTAATATTAATACTGGTATCTAACAGCCTTACATTCCCTGTTAATATTAATACTGGTATCTAACAGCTGTACGCTCCATGTTGATATTAATACTGGTATCTAACAGCTGTACGCTCCATGTTGATATTAATACTGGTATCTAACAGCTGTACGCTCCCTGTTGATATTAATACTGGTATCTAACAGCTGTACGCTCCATGTTGATATTAATACTGGTATCTAACAGCTGTACGCTCCCTGTTGATATTAATACTGGTATCTAACAGCTGTACGCTCCCTGTTGATATTAATACTGGTATCTAACAGCTGTACGCTCCCTGTTGATATTAATACTGGTATCTAACAGCTGTACGCTCCATGTTAATATTAATACTGGTATCTAACAGCTGTACGCTCCATGTTAATATTAATACTGGTATCTAACAGCTGTACGCTCCCTGTTGATATTAATACTGGTATCTAACAGCTGTACGCTCCCTGTTGATATTAATACTGGTATCTAACAGCTGTACGCTCCCTGTTGATATTAATACTGGTATCTAACAGCTGTACGCTCCCTGTTGATATTAATACTGGTATCTAACAGCTGTACGCTCCCTGTTGATATTAATACTGGTATCTAACAGCTGTACGCTCCATGTTGATATTAATACTGGTATCTAACAGCTGTACGCTCCCTGTTGATATTAATACTGGTATCTAACAGCTGTACGCTCCCTGTTGATATTAATACTGGTATCTAACAGCCTTCCATTCCCTGTTAATATTAATACTGGTATCTAACAGCCTTACATTCCATGTTAATATTAATACTGGTATCTAACAGCCTTACATTCCCTGTTAATATTAATACTGGTATCTAACAGCCTTACATTCCATGTTAATATTAATACTGGTATCTAACAGCTGTATGCTCCCTGTTGATATTAATACTGGTATCTAACAGCTGTATGCTCCATGTTAATATTAATACTGGTATCTAACAGCCTTACATTCAATGTGTATATTAATACTGGTATCTAACAGCCTTACATTCCATGTTAATATTAATACTGGTATCTAACAGCCTTACATTCCATGTTAATATTAATACTGGTATCTAACAGCCTTACATTCTATGTGTATATTAATACTGGTATCTAAGAGCCTTACATTCCATGTTGATATTAATACTGGTATCTAACAGCCTTACATTCCCTGTTAATATTAATACTGGTATCTAACAGCTGTACGCTCCCTGTTGATATTAATACTGGTATCTAACAGCTGTATGCTCCATGTTAATATTAATACTGGTATCTAACAGCCTTACATTCCATGTTGATATTAATACTGGTATCTAACAGCTGTACGCTCCATGTTAATATTAATACTGGTATCTAACAGCCTTACATTCCATGTTGATATTAATACTGGTATCTAACAGCCTTCCATTCCCTGTTAATATTAATACTGGTATCTAACAGCCTTACATTCCCTGTTAATATTAATACTGGTATCTAAGAGCCTTACATTCCATGTTGATATTAATACTGGTATCTAACAGCTGTACGCTCCATGTTAATATTAATACTGGTATCTAACAGCCTTACATTCCATGTGTATATTAATACTGGTATCTAACAGCCTTACATTCCATGTTGATATTAATACTGGTATCTAACAGCTGTATGCTCCATGTTAATATTAATACTGGTATCTAACAGCTGTATGCTCCATGTTAATATTAATACTGGTATCTAACAGCCTTACATTCCATGTTAATATTAATACTGGTATCTAACAGCCTTACATTCCCTGGTAATATTAATACTTGTAACGATCCTGACCTGTTTTATGTTGTTTTGGTATGTGTTTATGGTCAGTGCGTGTGTTTTGGGTGGGCAGTCTATGTTTTGTATTTCTAGGTTGGGTTTTGTGTTCAGCCTGGTGTGATTCTCAATTAGAGACAGGTGTGTATCGTTTGTCTCTAATTGAGAGTCATACTAAGGCAGCCAGGGTTTCACTGGGGTTTTGTGGGTGTTTGTTCCTGTGTCCACACATGGACGGTTGAAGGTTAGTCACGTTTGTTGTTTTGTAGTTTTGTAGTGTCTTGTTTGCTGTTTTCATTAAAAGATGGCTTATTTCCCTCAATCCGCATCTTGGTCCTATCCATGCTCCTCCTCGTTTGAGGAGGAGAACAACATTGACTGCCTTTACAGAAACACCCACCACAACAGGACCAAGCGGATTGAGGAGAGAGAAAAGGAACTAAAGCAATGGAGAGAAGAGGAATGGAGTTGGGAACAAATATTCAACGGAGAAGGATCCTGGGCTAAGGTTGGTGTGAATCGCTGCTCGCGGGAGGTGAAGAAGGCAGCCACAGCCCAGGAGCGCTGGTATGAGGAGGCAGCACATAGGAGAGGCTGGAAGCCCGAGAGGCTCACCCAAAAATTTCTTGGGGGGGGGGCTAAAGGGGAGTGTGGCGAAGCCGGGTTGGATACCTGAGCCAACTCCCCGGGCTTGCCGTGGAGTAAGAGGGCGTCGTACTGGTCAGACACCGTGTTATGCGGTAAAGCGCACGGTGTCCCCAGTACGCGTGCTTAGCCCAGTGCGGGCTATTCCACCTTGCCGCACTGGGAGGGCTAGGTTGGGCATCGAGCCGAGTGCCATGAAGCCGGCCCAACGTATCTGGTCTCCAGTACGTCTCCTCGGGCCGGCGTACATGGCACCAGCCTTACAGGTGGTGTCCCCGGTTCGCCTGCATAGGCCAGTGCGGGCTATTCCACCTCGCCGCACTGGCAGGGCTACGGGGACCATTCAACCTGGTAGGGTTGGGGAGGCTCGGTGCTCAAGAGCACGTGTCCTCCTTCACGGTCCGGTATATCCGGCGCCACCTTCCCACCCCAGCTCAGTACCACCAGTGCCTACACCACGCACCAGGCTTCCAGTGCATCTCCAGAGCCCTGTTCCTCTTCCACGCACTCTCCCTATGGTGCGTGTCTCCAGCCCGGTACCTCCAGTTCCGGTACCACGCACCAGGCCTAGAGTGCGCCACGAGAGTCCAGTGTGCCCAGTTCCTGTTCCCCGCACTCTCCCTATGGTGCGTGTCTCCAGCCCGGTACCTCCAGTTCCGGTACCACGCACCAGGCCTAGAGTGCGCCACGAGAGTCCAGTGTGCCCAGTTCCTGTTCCCCGCACTCGCCCTGAGGTGCGTGCCCTCAGCCCGGTGCCTCCAGTTCCGGTACCACGCACCAGGCCTATAGTGCGTCTCAGCCGGCCAGAGTCTGCCGTCTGCCTAGCGCCAGAGCCGTCCTGCCATGACCAGCCAGAGCCGTCCTGCCATGACCTGCCAGAGCCGTCCTGCCATGACCTGCCAGAGCCGTCCTGCCATGACCTGCCAGAGCCGTCCTGCCATGACCTGCCAGAGCCGTCCTGCCATGACCTGCCAGAGCCGTCCTGCCATGACCTGCCAGAGCCGTCCTGCCATGACCTGCCAGAGCCGTCCAGCCAGGACCTGCCAGAGCCGTCCAGCCAGGACCTGCCAGAGCCGTCCAGCCAGGACCTGCCAGAGCCGTCCAGCCAGGACCTGCCAGAGCCGTCCTGCCATGACCTGCCAGAGCCGTCCTGCCATGACCTGCCAGAGCCGTCCAGCCAGGACCTGCCAGAGCCGTCCAGCCAGGACCTGCCAGAGCCGTCCAGCCAGGACCTGCCAGAGCCGTCCAGCCAGGACCTGCCAGAGCCGTCCAGCCAGGACCTGCCAGAGCCGTCCAGCCAGGACCTGCCAGAGCCGTCCTGCCAGAGCCGTCCTGCCAGGACCTGCCGGAGTCCCTCAGCCAGGACCTGCCGGAGTCCCTCAGCCAGGACCTGCCGGAGTCCCTCAGCCAGGACCTGCCGGAGTCCCTCAGCCAGGACCTGCCGGAGTCCCTCAGCCAGGACCTGCCGGAGTCCCTCAGCCAGGACCTGCCGGAGACCCTCAGCCAGGACCTGCCGCCCCTTGTCCCGGTGCTGCCCCTTGTCCCGGTGCTGCCCCTTGTCCCGGTGCTGCCCCTTGTCCCGGTGCTGCCCCTTGTCCCGGTGCTGGCCGCTCATTTAGGGGATGTTAGTTTTAGGGTGGTCATTGGGAGGGGAAGACAGAAGCGGGGAGTGACTATGGTGGTGTAGGGACAGCGTCCAGAGCCTGAGCCACCACCGTGGTCAACTGCCCACCCAGACCCTCCCCTGGACTTTGTGCTGGTGCGCCCGGCGTTCGCACCTTGAGGGGGGGGGGTTCTGTAACGGTCCTGACCTGTTTTATGTTGTTTTGGTATGTGTTTATGGTCAGGGCGTGTGTTTTGGGTGGGCAGTCTATGTTTTGTATTTCTAGGTTGGGTTTTGTGTTCGGCCTGGTGTGATTCTCAATTAGAGACAGGTGTGTATCGTTTGTCTCTAATTGAGAGTCATACTAAGGCAGCCAGGGTTTCACTGGGGTTTTGTGGGTGTTTGTTCCTGTGTCCACACATGGACGGTTGAAGGTTAGTCACGTTTGTTGTTTTGTAGTGTCTTGTTTGCTGTTTTCATTAAAAGATGGCTTATTTCCCTCAATCCGCATCTTGGTCCTATCCATGCTCCTCCTCGTTTGAGGAGGAGAACAACATTGACTGCCTTTACAATACTGGTATCTAACAGCCTTCCATTCCCTGTTAATATTAATACTGGTATCTAACAGCCTTCCATTCCCTGTTAATATTAATACTGGTATCTAACAGCCTTACATTCCATGTTGATATTAATACTGGTATCTAACAGCCTTACATTCCATGTTAATATTAATACTGGTATCTAACAGCCTTACATTCCATGTTAATATTAATACTGGTATCTAACAGCCTTACATTCCATGTTGATATTAATACTGGTATCTAAGAGCCTTACATTCCATGTTAATATTAATACTGGTATCTAACAGCCTTACATTCCATGTGTATATTAATACTGGTATCTAACAGCTGTACGCTCCATGTTGATATTAATACTGGTATCTAAGAGCCTTACATTCCATGTTAATATTAATACTGGTATCTAACAGCCAAACATTCCCTGTTGATATTAATACTGGTATCTAACAGCCTTACATTCCCTGTTAATATTAATACTGGTATCTAACAGCCTTACATTCCCTGTTAATATTAATACTGGTATCTAACAGCCTTACATTCCCTGTTGATATTAATACTGGTATCTAAGAGCCTTTACAGCCTGCTGTACAGTATGGGGGATGTCCGTACCTCGACACTGCACTGAGTCCTGGAGCGTCCCCAACACGAAGCCCTCCCTGCACGCACACACAAAACTGCCAAAGGTGTTCTTGCAAGTGCGCCGGGGAGGGCAAACATCTGAGGCCCCGCGACACTCGTCCACATCTGCAAAACAGCACAACAAGGCCACAAAAACTCAACACCTGAGCATGCATAAATACACACACACACACACACACACACACACACACACACACACACACACACAGTGCTGTAAAGAACCTAGGGTTGTTTTCTCAGCACAAAACAATAATTACATATACATCAGAAAGAGGACATGAGGGCTTTGGCCATCTTGGGAGTTTTTTTGTACAGGTGCTTTGAAATGTCCACTGCTGTTGTTCAACAACAAGGAATCACAACACACAATAACAACTCATGTGATACTTTTCAGGTGATTCTCTCTCTCTCTCTGTAACTAGTACAATTATAATGTTATTCAAATGTAGATATAGTTGAAATGAAGACAAATGAGTGATACTTTATATCCCACAATATGATGTCACTTCAGACACTGAGGAGTTGGTCCAAGTACATAATAACAGGGGAGTTGAACCTGTCATGATGATTCTATGGTTGTGTCTTTGCTTCTGTTTAAGCTGCCTATGTTCTGGAGAGAAACCGTCCTGTTGTAACTAACCTGAATCAGCTTCTCAACCAGTTCATTATTTGAATCAGGGTTGGAGTGAAAACCTACAGGAGGGTATCTCTCCAGGAACAGGGTTAGAGTGAAAACCTACAGGAGGGTATCTCTCCAGGAACAGGGTTAGAGTGAAAACCTAGAGGACGGTAGCTCTCCAGGAACAGGGTTAGAGTGAAAACCTAGAGGACGGTAGCTCTCCAGGAACAGGGTTTGAGAGCCCTGCTGACTAGGCCTCTGCAGTACCTAGAGAAGGGGTGTTCTACTCTTACCCTAAGAGGTCTGGAGTACTGCTGATTTTCTGTTCTACTTGATAATTGCATTCACCTGGTGTCCCAGGTCTAAATCAGTCCCGGATTAGAAGGGAAGAATACAAAATAATAAAAAAAATATGTTCCACTGTAACTACCTACAGTATATGACTGTTATGAATTCTCTGAGGTCTCAGGTCTGGTTGATTAGTTCCTACAGCTACTCTCCTGTGGCGTGAGAATGAGGCAGTGGCTCTCAGGATCAACCATGGAGGCTGGGCCTCGTTAGCAGGACAGGAGGTGTCTGCTGCGAGGACTTTACGACCGCACCACAGATATCGAGCTAAGGGACTTCAAAGTAATAAGCGCTAGCTAGGCTGAGGAGAGGGCAAAGAGTAGAGTACAGCTACTGGGACCCGGGGTCTGTTTTCTTAACACTTGAGGTAATTGCGGGGTTTATCGTTCTGTGGACAGACTCAGTGGGTAGGCGCTGTTAGTAATAGCTGGGTGGAGATCGTTAACATGTCCTCTAGTAGTGTACATATGGGAACCTGTCTCTCCACCTGCTCTCTAATGGCAGCCAGAGACCGAACTAGTAGCTACACACTGTCACGCTACAATCATGGCTAGCATACAGTATACCCCACAGTAATGCCAAAGGAATGGACCAAACTCTGGGCTGTTTCCCAATCCCAATCCCCCCTTACTTCTTCCCATGGCATTGGAACAGAAAGAACTAGAGGGGAGGGAGGAGTTTGGTGGTTGCCATGGCAATGGGGCCAATGAGGAAGCCCACCTTTACAGGTCCTGTTGTCGGCGGCCAGGTGGAGGCCGGGGGCACACAGACAGCGCACCTCTCCCCCCCGGTCGATCTGGCAACCGAACTGGCAGCGTGCGGAGGAACACTCAGGCTCTTCTGGAAGAGAACACAGGATAAACTGGCTGAGAGTCAAGGCAGAAACGGATGGTTGGAACAAACACATGCCACCACGCACAAACCATGTGCTGTACTGTAATACTATAGACTCACAAGCAGTGATATGAAACCAGCTTGGTTTGGTCTTGTGTCATACTCATATTATATTCCTTGCTTAAGATTGACTACACCAGTTATGCTAACAGTTGCTCCTCTATATTGCCCCCACAGGGTTGGGGAGTAATGGATTACAAGAAAACTGTAACATTACCAGTAAAAATATTTTAATCAGATTACAGGTAGGCCTACTTTTGAAAAACTAGATTACATCTAGTATTACTTTTAAATTTAGAAAGGATGTTTTTACGTTACATTACTGAGGTTGGATCATCTAAAAGTTATGTAAGAAGTAACAATTTTGTTATGTAAGAATTAACAATTTTGGACAAGTAACCAGTAACTGTAACGGATTACATTCATAAAGTTACCTACCCAACCCTGACTGTACCATAAAGTAACCTACCCAACCCTGACTGTACCATAACGTAACCTACCCAAGCCTGACTGTACCATAACGTAACCTACCCAACCCTGACTGTACCATAACGTAACCTACCCAGCCCTGACTGTACCATAACGTAACCTACCCAACCCTGACTGTACCATAAAGTTACCTACCCAACCCTGACTGTACCATAAAGTAACCTACCCAACCCTGACTGTACCATAACGTAACCTACCCAGCCCTGACTGTACCATAACGTAACCTACCCAACCCTGACTGTACCATAACGTAACCTACCCAACCCTGACTGTACCATAAAGTTACCTACCCAACCTTGACTGTACCATAACGTTACCTACCCAACCCTGACCGTACCATAAAGTTACCTACCCAACCCTGACTGTACCATAAAGTAACCTACCCAACCCTGACTGTACCATAAAGTTACCTACCCAACCCTGACTGTACCATAACGTTACCTACCCAACCCTGACTGTACCATAACGTAACCTACCCAGCCCTGACTGTACCATAACGTAACCTACCCAACCCTGACTGTACCATAACGTAACCTACCCAACCCTGACTGTACCATAAAGTTACCTACCCAACCTTGACTGTACCATAACGTTACCTACCCAACCCTGACCGTACCATAACGTAACCTACCCAACCCTGACTGTACCATAACGTAACCTACCCAACCCTGACTGTACCATAAAGTTACCTACCCAACCCTGACTGTACCATAAAGTAACCTACCCAACCCTGACTGTACCATAAGGTTACCTACCCAACCCTGACTGTACCATAAAGTTACCTACCCGACCTTGACTGTACCATAAGGTTACCTACCCAACCCTGACTGTACCATAACGTTACCTACCCAACCCTGACTGTACCATAAAGTTACCTACCCGACCTTGACTGTACCATAAGGTTACCTACCCAACCCTGACTGTACCATAAAGTTACCTACCCGACCTTGACTGTACCATAAGGTTACCTACCCAACCCTGACTGTACCATAACGTAACCTACCCAACCCTGACTGTACCATAACGTAACCTACCCAACCCTGACTGTACCATAAAGTAACCTAGCCAACCCTGACTGTACCATATAGTAACCTAGCCAACCCTGACTGTTCCATAAAGTAACCTACCCAACCCTGACTGTACCATAAAGTAACCTAGCCAACCCTGACTGTACCATAAAGTTACCTACCCAACCCTGACTGTACCATAAAGTTACCTACCCAACCCTGACTGTACCATAACGTAACCTACCCAACCCTGACTGTACCATAAAGTAACCTACCCAACCCTGACTGTACCATAAAGTAACCTACCCAACCCTGACTGTACCATAAAGTAACCTACCCAACCCTGACTGTACCATAACGTAACCTACCCAACCCTGACTGTACCATAACGTAACCTACCCAACCCTGACTGTACCATAAAGTAACCTAGCCAACCCTGACTGTACCATAACATAACCTACCCAACCCTGACTGTACCATAACATAACCTACCCAACCCTGACTGTACCTTAACATAACCTACCCAACCCTGACTGTACCATAAAGTAACCTACCCAACCCTGACTGTACCATAAAGTAACCTACCCAACCCTGACTGTACCATAACGTAACCTACCCAACCCTGACTGTACCATAAAGTAACCTACCCAACCCTGACTGTACCATAAAGTAACCTACCCAACCCTGACTGTACCATAACATAACCTACCCAACCCTGACTGTACCATAAAGTAACCTACCCAACCCTGACTGTACCATAACATAACCTACCCAACCCTGACTGTACCATAAAGTAACCTACCCAACCCTGACTGTTCCATAAAGGTACCTACCCAACCCTGACTGTTCCATAAAGTAACCTACCCAACCCTGACTGTTCCATAAAGTAACCTACCCAACCCTGACTGTACCATAACGTAACCTACCCAACCCTGACTGTACCATATAGTAACCTACCCAACCCTGACTGTACCATAACGTAATCTACCCAACCCTGAATGTACCATGAAGTAGCCTACCCAACCCTGACTGTACCATATAGTAACCTACCCAACCCTGACTGTACCATAACGTAACCTACCCAACCCTGACTGTACCATAACGTAATCTACCCAACCATGACTGTACCATATAGTAATCTAACCAACCCTGACTGTACCATAACGTTACCTACCCAACCCTGACTGTACCATAAAGTTACCTACCCGACCTTGACTGTACCATAAGGTTACCTACCCAACCCTGACTGTACCATAAAGTTACCTACCTGACCTTGACTGTACCATAAGGTTACCTACCCAACCCTGACTGTACCATAACGTGACCTACCCAACCCTGACTGTACCATAATGTAACCTACCCAACCCTGACTGTACCATAAAGTAACCTAGCCAACCCTGACTGTACCATATAGTAACCTAGCCAACCCTGACTGTTCCATAAAGTAACCTACCCAACCCTGACTGTACCATGAAGTAACCTAGCCAACCCTGACTGTACCATAAAGTAACCTAGCCAACCCTGACTGTACCATAAAGTTACCTACCCAACCCTGACTGTACCATAAAGTTACCTACCCAACCCTGACTGTACCATAACGTAACCTACCCAACCCTGACTGTACCATAAAGTAACCTACCCAACCCTGACTGTACCATAAAGTAACCTACCCAACCCTGACTGTACCATAAAGTAACCTACCCAACCCTGACTGTACCATAACGTAACCTACCCAACCCTGACTGTACCATAACGTAACCTACCCAACCCTGACTGTACCATAACATAACCTACCCAACCCTGACTGTACCATAACATAACCTACCCAACCCTGACTGTACCTTAACATAACCTACCCAACCCTGACTGTACCATAAAGTAACCTACCCAACCCTGACTGTACCATAAAGTAACCTACCCAACCCTGACTGTACCATAACGTAACCTACCCAACCCTGACTGTTCCATAAAGTAACCTACCCAACCCTGACTGTACCATAACGTAATCTACCCAACCCTGACTGTACCATATAGTAACCTACCCAACCCTGACTGTACCATAACGTAATCTACCCAACCCTGAATGTACCATAAAGTAGCCTACCCAACCCTGACTGTACCATATAGTAACCTACCCAACCCTGACTGTACCATAACGTAACCTACCCAACCCTGACTGTACCATAACGTAATCTACCCAACCATGACTGTACCATATAGTAATCTACCCAACCCTGACTGTACCATAAAGTAACCTACCCAACCCTGACTGTACCATAAAGTAACCTACCCAACCCTGACTGTACCATAACGTAACCTACCCAACCCTGACTGTTCCATAAAGTAACCTACCCAACCCTGACTGTACCATAAAGTAATCTACCCAACCCTGACTGTACCATAACGTAACCTACCCAACCCTGACTGTACCATAAAGTTACCTACCCAACCCTGACTGTACCATTAAGTAACCTACCCAACCCTGACTGTACCATAAAGTTACCTACCCAACCCTGACTGTACCATAACGTAATCTACCCAACCCTGACTGTACCATAAAGTAACCTACCCAACCCTGACTGTACCATAAAGTTACCTACCCAACCCTGACTGTACCATAACGTAATCTACCCAACCCTGACTGTACCATAAAGTAGCCTACCCAACCCTGACTGTACCATAACGTTGCCTACCCAACCCTGACTGTACCATAAAGTTACCTACCCAACCTTGACTGTACCATAACGTAACCTACCCAACCCTGACTGTACCATAAAGTAACCTACCCAACCCTGACTGTACCATAAAGTAACCTACCCAACCCTGACTGTACCATAACGTAACCTAGCCAACCCTGACTGTACCATAACATAACATACCCAACCCTGACTGTACCATAAAGTTACCTACCCATACAACAAATGTCACAGTCTAGATCAAGTGAATAAGACTTGACCCTATTGCCCCGTGGACGACAGGGGGGTTCTGGGTAATTGATTATCCAGACTGGGGGTATGTAGCTCACGGGGAAGCTGAGCAGCCAATCAAGATCCAGAACCACTGAAACTTGACCCCTTGTCTAAAATAACATTTGACCCATATCAGCACGCCCGTACATGCAGTCCTGACACTGAGCCCTGTGGTATTCACAGTAGGATGAAGTTGCCCCCAAGAAACTGATCTACGATCAGTTTTGCATTGTACCCCCTAGTGTATAATGTTAGAGTTTAGAAGATGGTGAGCTGATCCTAGATCAGTGCCTGAGGGCGACTTCTACCCGGGCGTGGTATTCCATCAATGGTTGGGACATGATGTTCCAGGAAAGTGGGTAGAAACCGGTTTGAACTGGTACGTACTGGTGCAGGTTGATCCATCTGTCATGAGGTTGTATCCGGGGTCGCAGTAACACCGGTAACTACCCTGGGTGTTCATACAGCTGTTGGAGCACGGTCGCTCTGGGAGACCACACTCATTCACATCTGGAATCAACAACCGACAACAATCAGGATCAGGAATCATATCAAGATCAGCATGCATGAATCAATCATAATATCTGGAATCAATAACCAGGAATCAACATGCATGAATCACACAGTATCTGGAATCAACATGCTTGAATCATACAGAATCTGAAATCAACATGCATGAATCATATAGAGTCAAAGATAGCCACCTTGGTCACATTGCTGGCCCTTGTATCCCACAGAGCAGGAGCACTTGTCTGGACCCACACAGACTCCATTCCTGCAAGGCTTGTTGCACACAGCTAGATGGTCAGAGAGAGCAGGTAAACACATATGATAACCTCGGCTGGTGTATTGTTGCATTGTTGTTGTTTCTGGAGGACTTGCCCAGTGGACGCTGACTTACGTTGGCAGACACCCATGACATTCCTCCAGCCTAAACAGCAGGCAGTAGACGTGCCAAAGGTACAGAGCCCCAAGGACCCCGACGGCCCACCGAGACGCCCAGACACGTCCCTCACTGTCCTGGGGGGATGGATGGATAGGTAGATAGATGGAGGGGTGGATGGAGGGAGATGGAAAGGTGGGTGGATGTAGAGGAAGAGTGGGTTAATAGTTCATCAGCCACAATTAAGAAAGACCCCAAGGTTTCTGCACTACCATGGCTATAGTTGTTGTCATCAATGCCTTATTTGTGTTGCTACACTGTTTCTCTCTTCAACAGTATGACTAAACATATATGTATATATATATATATATATATATACAGTACCAGTCGAAAGTTTGGACACACCTACTCATTCAAGGGTTTTTCTTTATTTTTACAATTTTCTACATTGTAGAATAATAGTGAAGATATCAAAACTATAAAATAACACATTTAGAATCATATAGTAACCAAAAAAGTGTTAAACAAATCTTCAAAGTAGCCACCCTTTGCCTTGATGACAGCTTTGCACACTCTTGGCATTCTCTCAACCAGCTTCACCTGGAATGCTTTTTCAACAATCTTGAAGGAGTTCCCACATATGCTGAGCACTTGTTGGCTGCTTTTTCTTCACTCAGCGGGCCAACTCATCCCAAACTATCTCAATTGTGTTGAGGTCGGGAGATTGTGGCCAGATCATCTGATGCAGCACTCCATCACTCTCCTTCTTGGTCAAATAACCCTTACACAGCCTGGAGGTGTGTTGGGTCATTGTCCTGTTGAAAAACAAATGATAGTCCCACTAAGCGCAAACCAGATAGGATGCCGTATTGTTGCAGAATGCTGTGGGAGCCATGTTGGTTAAGTGTGCCTTGAATTCTAAATAAATCACAGACAGTGTCACCAGCAAAGCAACCCCACACCATCACACCTTCTCCTCCATGCTTCACGGTGGGAACAACACATGCAAAGATCATCCGTTCACCTACTCTGTGTCTCACAAAGACACAACAGTTGGAACCAAAAATCTCAAATTTGGACTCATCAGACCAAAGGACAGATTTCCACCGCTCTAATGTCCATTGCTTGTGTTTCTTGGCCCAAGCAAGTCTCTTCTTATTATTAGTGTCCTTTAGTAGTGGTTTAATGGCAGCAATTCAACCATGAAGGCCTGGTTCACGCAGTCTCCTCTGAACAGTTGATTTTGAGATGTGTCTGTTACTTGAACTCCGTGAAGCATTTATTTGGGATGCAATCTGAGGTGCAGTTAATTGCCCATTTCTGAGGCTGGTAACTAATGAACTTATCCTCTGCAGCAGAGGTGACTCTGGGTCTTCCTTTCCTGTGGCGGTTCTCATGAGAGCCAGTTTTATCATTGCGCTTGATGGTTTTTGCGATTGCACTTGAAACTTTCAAAGTTCTTGAAATTTCCGGATTGACTGACCTTCATGTCTTCAAGTAATGATGGACTGTCGTTTCTCTTTGCTTATTTGAGCTGTTCTTGCCATAATATGGACCTGGTCTTTTACCAAATAGGGCTGTCTTCTGTATACCACCCCTACCATGTCACAACACAACTGATGGGCTCAAACACATTAGGAAGGAAAGAAATTCCTCAAATTAACTTTTAACATGGCACACCTGTTAATTGAAATCCAATCCAGGTGACTACCTCATGAAGCTGGTTGAGAGAATGCCAAGCGTGTGCAAAGCTGTCATCAAGGCAAAGGGTGGCTACTTTGAAGAATCTCAAATATAAAATATATTTTGATTTGTTTTACAATTTGATGGTTACTACATGATTCCATGTGGGTTATTTCATAGTTTTGATGTCTTTACTATTATTCTACAATGTAGAACATAGTAAAAATAAAGAAAAACCTTGCAGTGGGTAGGTGTGTCCAAAATGTGGACTGGAACTGTACACAGTACACAGTACCAGTCCACATGTTGGACAACCTACTGTATAATTGAGAGTGCAGGGGCTCGCTGAGGCTTGTGGAAGAGGATCTATAATCAATTGGTAACACCATATTCATACGGAGTCACTATTACAAAGCATTGTAGTAAATACAGCAGAACTCACACACATTCTATTTCTATGACTGGAAGTCATCTGGAGCTGTTGTAACTACTTATGAAACACCTTCTAGATTCACATGCAGTGGAGAGAAGCCTTGACACACACATGCTGTATTCCAAATGGCAATAATTGCTGTTTCATTAAAAAGAGGGAAATAAACAAAACTGCAGGGGAGATTTGATACCATTTACTGTGTAGCTAATGTTAAACCTTTCCTACAATCTTCAGTCCAAAATGCCAGAGGCAGTCATTTTGAGGGGTACATACCTCCACAACAAAGTGGTATATAATAAGGCTAGGAAAAGGAGACTATTGAGTGATTACTCCCAAACCAAGTGGGTCTAACAATTCACAGACTTTAGAACATAGTAACTGGAAGTAGTAGAACAGTAAAGAAAAGTCTCTAAACATGGATAGTCCGGTGTCATGAGATTAATAACCTTCAGTCATGATCAGTAGATAAATAAATGATGCGATTTAGCCTGCATCATCACCGCACATATTAGCGGCAACTGCAAATTATAGTTGTTTCATACCTGCTCCTGTCCTGTTGAAAAGCCATGGAGAACGCAATAAAACGCATGGTGATAACCAGCAACCACTGGCGCACCGGACGCGCGCTGACAACCATCATATCACGAAGGTAATTGTCAGCTCATAAAACAGCTACATGTTATTTTCCTTATTTTGTGATGAGCTCATTTCAGAGACACGTTATTGTGCCAGCATATCTCCTGCGGTGAGTCTGGAGTAAGGCGTGGTCACCTCCTAGTTAATTTTATTATTGAGTGTCTTGGAACTTTTGGAATTTTGTCCAATAGGTGGGACAGGTTACCTGGCAGGAGAGAAAGAGAGAGAAAGAGAGCGAGAGAGAGAGATGGACAACTTTGAATATCACATTTAAATAATAAATACACAGACAGAAAATAGCGAGACAATTTCAGTTTTTATTCACACTAATTTAGTTATAATCTTAAACCCACATGAGGACGTGACTGACTCTGGACCAAAGGTCTTACCCATGGTTTGTCTCTATCATGTAAGAAACATGTATTTTTTATGGGAATAAGAGTTTATAGGCCCATTTTGTGATAATAAGCGCGAGAATCACCAGTGACAACGGCAGAACCAAAGCATTAGAAGTAACACGCGAAACCGTTAACTATTCCCAGGCATGACCAGTGAGCAATCAGTTACTTTAGACCCAGAGGCAGAAATCATGGTTAATCGCCTGCATGGTGGGCTGAACGAAACAAATAGTGATCACACCAGGCACTATATGGGACAGTTATAGGGAAACAAGCTGTGCATTGATTTGGGACATTACTTCAATGGGCAATGCAAAGTCATGCTTTTCCTATTGCTTCCTCTGATAAGGACGAAAGTTAGATGTATTTATTTCAAAACACTGAGCTGATTGCACCCCTATGTAGGCCTGCATTACATCACGCGTGTTTATCCTGAGAGGGAACAAGCTCCCCTGCTCCAAATCAACACTGCAATTTGTCCGACCCCAAAACAAGTAAAGACTTACTGTAAATGGCACATATTTGGCAGCGCTCTCCTAACCCCCTTGTGCTAATTATGAGATGACTGTGGTAGATAGATAGCCTCAGGGTTCCTCTGAGTATACTGCAGAGCCACCATCCACCACGCACTGTACAGGGAGCACACACATGTGAGGCATTTAAACCTCCCCAACCACACATGGCATCCAACCTCCAACATCTAACCAATCACAGTGATTAAATAATTTGGCATCGGGGGTGGTGGTGGGGGTGGACTGCGCTCTTTTGAGAAAAGCACACGCACAGTGTTTTTGTCAAGTGCACCGCTGCGCATCACCACGCGAGGTAGAAGAAACCACCCAGTAAAATCCCAGCCAAGCCTCAGACCTCATTCGTCATTATGATACAATTAAAGACAATCCTGCCTGGCAACGAAAGAAGGGAAGAATAAAAGAGAAGTGTAGTTAGTGACCATGGTGAACAGGAGGAGGAGAGGAAGGGAGGGAGGGTAGTCTGTGTGTGAGGATAGCGCAATGTGTGGCAAGTGCTGTGGCTCTTCCTGTCATTCTCTCTCTATCCCTATTGCTCCCTTTTGCTCTCTCTCTCTTTTTCCCACTTTCTCTCTGATGCTCTGTGGTTTTCTTCTGTATGGTATAATTCTCTCTCTCATCTCTCTCTTCTTCATCCCTCTCTCTCTCTCTATCTGTTTGCTTTAAAAGCCCTGGGGTACTTGAAGTGCACTAATGTACTGGAGGAGATTGTTCTTCCCTCGATTATGCCCACATTCATTTTTGTGGGAATGGTTCATTTGCAGCTCCAAAAATTACACCAAATCACCAAGTCCTCCTCTCCCACCACATCATAGCTATACAGTGCAGTGGTGGTCTGTCTCCTCAACCTGGGGGGCCGTCTCATACAGACAGAACTCCACCGCTCAGACACTGCGTATAGATACAGGCAGAGTAGATCAGCCTCATACAGACAGAACTCCACCGCTCAGACGCTGCGTATAGATACAGACAGAGTAGATCAGCCTCATACAGACAGAACTCCACCGCTCAGACGCTGCGTATAGATACAGACAGAGTAGATCAGCCTCATACAGACAGAACTCCACCGCTCAGACGCTGCGTATAGATACAGACAGAGTAGATCAGCCTCATACAGACAGAACTCCACCGCTCAGACGCTGCGTATAGATACAGACAGAGTAGATCAGCCTCATACAGACAGAACTCCACCGCTCAGACGCTGCGTATAGAAACAGACAGAGTAGATCAGCCATACAGCCAGACAGTGCACCCTAGCTCAGACAGAATGTATAGAAACAGAAAGAGAAGAATAGATCAGCCATACAGACAGACGGACGGACGGACGGACAGACAGACAGACAGTACACCGTGGCTCAGACACAAGGTATAGAAGCCAACAGTTCTCCATTAGAGTAGATCATTCATACAGACAGTTCTCCATAACTCAGACCCCAGGTATGGAATAGACAGTTGGGTAGATCAGGGGCATCATGGTAGGTGTAAAGGGAAAGGTAGGGCTGCCCAACTGGATCAAATGAAGAGTCTTTTACAGTCTATTGAACCCTTCTATCGGATGCACCAAAGCCTTCAGGGTTGAAGAAACCGGCAACTGTCAAAACAGGCACCAGACAGGCTGAAACAACATCAAACAGTGGTGGAATCTGATGTGCAACAAATCAAGTCAAAACTGTTGGAATAGCGACTGAACAACACACATATTCAGTATTTGAGTTGGAGAACCCACACTCCCAGGGTGTCTCAGGGGGAGTTGGAGAACCCACTCTCCCAGGGTGTCTCAGGGGGAGTTGGAGAACCCACACTCCCAGGGTGTCTCAGGGGAGTTGGAGAACCCACACTCCCAGGGTGTCAGGGGGAGTTGGAGAACCCACTCTCCCAGGGTGTCTCAGGGGGAGTTGGAGAACCCACACTCCCAGTGTGTCTCAGGGGGAGTTGGAGAACCCACACTCCCAGGGTGTCTCAGGGGGAGTTGGAGAACCCACACTCCCAGGGTGTCTCAGGGGGAGTTGGAGAACCCACTCTCCAAGTGTGTCTCAGGGGGAGTTGGAGAACCCACTCTCCCAGGGTGTCTCAGGGGGAGTTGGAGAACCCACTCTCCCAGGGTGTCTCAGGGGGAGTTGGAGAACCCACACTCCCAAGGTGTCTCAGGGGGAGTTGGAGAACCCACACTCCCAGGGTGTCTCAGGGGGAGTTGGAGAACCCACTCTCCCAGGGTGTCTCAGGGGGAGTTGGAGAACCCACTCTCCCAGGGTGTCTCAGGGGGAGTTGGAGAACCCACACTCCCAGGGTGTCTCAGGGGGAGTTGGAGAACCCACTCTCCCAGGGTGTCTCAGGGGGAGTTGGAGAACCCACACTCCCAGGGTGTCTCAGGGGGAGTTGGAGAACCCACTCTCCCAGTGTGTCTCAGGGGGAGTTGGAGAACCCACACTCCCAGGGTGTCTCAGGGGGAGTTGGAGAACCCACACTCCCAGGGTGTCTCGGGGGGAGTTGGAGAACCCACACTCCCAGGGTGTCTCAGGGGGAGTTGGAGAACCCACTCTCCCAGGGTGTCTCAGGGGGAGTTGGAGAACCCACTCTCCCAGGGTGTCTCGGGGGGAGTTGGAGAACCCACTCTCCCAGGGTGTCTCAGGGGGAGTTGGAAAACCCACTCTCCCAGGGTGTCTCAGGGGGAGTTGGAGAACCCACACTCCCAGGGTGTCTCAGGGGGAGTTGGAGAACCCACTCTCCCAGGGTGTCTCAGGGGGAGTTGGAGAACCCACTCTCCCAGGGTGTCTCAGGGGGAGTTGGAGAACCCACACTCCCAGGGTGTCTCAGGGGGAGTTGGAGAACCCACTCTCCCAGGGTGTCTCAGGGGGAGTTGGAGAACCCACTCTCCCAGGGTGTCTCAGGGGGAGTTGGAGAAGCCACTCTCCCATGGTAGGATTTGCATGAAACACATTTCCAATTCACACATGCGTATAAATACACATAAGCACCCACCAAATTATTATTACGCTCCAACCATTTAGTCACCTGAAGCAATGATATTTATTTAACCTTTATTTAACTAGGCCAGGCAGTTAAGAACACATTTTTATTTACAATGACGGCATACCCCGGCCAAATCCAGACGACGCTGTGCCAATTGTGCACTGCCATATGGGACTCCCAATCACGGCCAGTTGTGATACAGCCTAGAAATGAACCAAGGTCTGTAGTGACGCCTCTTGCACTGAGATGCAGTGCCTTAGACCCCTGCGCCACTCGGGAGCCCCCACCTGAAACAGCAGTGATGGTAGTGACAGTGTGAGGTTGTTCTAAGGGTGTCAGTGTGGTTCAGTCAACCAGAGTTGTGAGGGAGGACTGCCACCTTCTGTCTGCTTCAGGAAGATAGACGACCCCTTTTTCCCCTTGTAGCACCGTCTCCTATAGGCAGGGCCCATAAAGCATCTCAGAGTAGAGGTGCTGATCTAGGATCAGGTTTTCCCTGTCCATTTAATCTTATGCATAATCATCTAAATGGCAACACTGATCCTATATCAGCACTCCTACTCTGAGACAGTTAAAAATAGTAACTTGCTTTCAAATCCTTGGTCTCTACCCACCTCCAATAGACCCTAAGCAACATTCCAATCAGAAACAACCCTCTGGCTCTTTATTTCAGAACACAAAGAAAGTTCTGGTACCAACCAGCTCCTGGACTAGGTCCTAATGTGTTTAGCAGGTAGCCAGGCAGAGTGACAACAGGCTGGGGTCAGAGTTCATAGGACGTGCTGCAGTGGGAGGAGTCTCCCAGGTGTGAGAGGGCATAGGTCAAGGGTCAGGTCACCAGACGGGAGGGACACCTGCTACAGGAGGAGTGGGGGAAGAGGGGGAAGTCTGAAGTATCACTCCATCCATCACTATGTGGTCTGGTCACTGGATGGATGTGGGTTCAACAACTGACTCTGACTCAACCCACCCAGTCAGTTGGTAAATTTAGCTCCCTTCCGGCGGATGCACACACATACTTGAGGTCACACACACACACATACATGCATAGGCCTACACACGCATGCATGCCTACACACATACATACACACACTAGTGATGAGGGGGTGACTTATAACCTGCAGTGGGGAGGGTTGGTTTAGGGTCATGAAATATTGTGTGGATGAAGGGTTGGTTTAGGGTCATGAAGTATTGTGTGGATGAGGGGTTGGTTTAGGGTCATGAAATATTGTGTGGATGAAGGGTTGGTTTAGGGTCATGAACTATTGTGTGGAGGAAGGGTTGGTTTAGGGTCATGAAATATTGTGTGGATGAAGGGTTGGTTTAGGGTCATGAACTATTGTGTGGATGAAGGGTTGGTTTAGGGTCATGAACTATTGTGTGGAGGAAGGGTTGGTTTAGGGTCATGAAATATTGTGTGGATGAAGGGTTGGTTTAGGGTCATGAAATATTGTGTGGATGAAGGGTTGGTTTAGGGTCATGAAGTATTGTGTGGATGAGGGGTTGGTTTAGGGTCATGAAATATTGTGTGGATGAATTGTTGGTTTAGGGTCATGAAATATTGTGTGGATGAAGGGTTGATTTAGGGTCATGAAATATTGTATGGATGAAGGGCGGGTTGAATAAAGAGAAAACAATACCTAAAAATCCATAAATGTATCGTTCTTGTGCAATTTATATCTATAGGCTACATTCAGGTTTTTCTTTCATTATTTTTGTCGATCTGGCATTAGTGCATAAGCCTAAGCTTTAGGGCCTAACTTTATGCGCACCTAATAGCCTACAGCCAGTCACCAAACGCTTTTGAGAGCAGGCAGAAAAAGTTAACTTCGATCTACTGAGGCAAAAAGCTACAAAATGGAGAGTTGTAAATAAAGAGAAGGGAGGGACAGAAAATGAATGTTTGGGAAAGATCTGGTAAAAGATGATAGCATGATAGCAGTGCCGGCTATGCTGTGAGGCAGTCACAAGATATGAACTTAAAATACGGTTCAGATAGCCATAGTATTAACTCCGAATTTAGCATTTCTTGACAAAAAAATTATACACTAAATGTATGCTCAATTTTGGCTTGGGAACAGGAGTAGAGAAATATGATTTCTTTTTTTTAGCATCTTCAGAGAATGTGATTGTCACGATCATCTTGACGTGAATGAGAGGACCAAGGCGCAACATGACTTGAATACATCTTCTTTTTATTACAACGACGAAGATGAACACGTAACACTTATACAAACTAGCAAAAAATCGTGAAACTTAAACCGCAAGTGCACACACAAACTACTTACGTTCGACATATACAATGACCCACAAACAGCTAAAGCCTATGATCGCCTTAAATATGGTTCCCAATTAGAGACAACAGAAACCAGCTGTCTCTAATTGAGAACCCATTCAGGCAACCATAGACTTTCCTAGAAAACTCCACACAACCATAGACACAGCTAGATACATACACTCAACACAAACCCATACACTACCACCAACACCCCCTCTACCATATAATACCCCAAACACACACATACCCCATGTTACACCCTGACCTAACTAAAATAATAAAGAAAACAAACAATACTAAGGCCAGGGCGTGACAGTGATTGAGTAGTTAGATACTGTACCATCTGTAGAGGTGCTATCAGCAAACATTTCACTACATTTCACTACACCCGCAATAACATCTGCTAAAAACATGTGTAGGACACCAATACAATTTGATTTTATAGTATTTCAACCACATAAAATATGCATCCAAGCTGAACTGAAATCTGATCAGAAACATGTTGGGTCTTTTTCACAGGTTTCTATTTCCTTACAACCGGTCAAACTGATGTCATTTAGATGTCATTTTATTTAAGGGCAGTTTCTCCACTGTCCTGAAATGTGGATGGATGAGAAAACTTTACCGATGTCAACCAGATTGAAACAATCATTCTATCGATTTACGACATTATTCTGGTGAGCAAGGATTCATTTAGTATTCTAGGGTACTGTACTGTGAATACGGTACCAGTCAAAAGTTTGGACACACCTACTCGTTCAAGGGTTTTTCTTTATTTTACTATTTTCTACATTGTAGAATAATAGTGAAGACATCAAAACTATGAAATAACACATATGAAATCATGTAGTAAGCAAAAAAAGTGTTATACAAATCAGTGAAGTGAGTGAAGGAAAAGCAGCCAACAAGTGCTCAGCATATGTGGGAACTCCTTCAAGACTGTTGGAAAATCATTCCAGGTGAAGCTGGTTGAATGAATGCCAAGAGTGTGCAGAGCTGTCATCAAGGCAAAGGGTGGCTACTTTGAAGAATCTCAAATATAAAATATATTTTGATTTGTTCAACACTTTTTTGGTTACTACATGATTCCATAATGTGTTATTTCATAGTGTTGATGTCTTCACTATTATTCTACAATATACAAAATATACAAAATAAAGAAAAACCCTTGAATGAGTAGGTGTGTACAAACTCTTAACTGGTACTGTATATGCTAATGACAGAAGACAAGCTGAATGTAGGGGAGACTGGGGATGGTTGTAACACTTTTTACCTTTTCGTCAATTTCTCAGAGATCGTTTATGGTAGTATATTCAAAACTTGATACAAACAACCTACACCTGTCCTTTACAAATTGGTGTGGTTATAATATATGTAAATCAAACCGCAAATTCATGGTGTTTTCTTAAGTACAAGGAGTGAAGTGTTACAATTTACCCCATGGTCTGGGTTAGTTGTAACAGTGCTTGGGGTGAATTGTAACAGAATGAAAAAGTGCATAAATCATGGCACGCAACTAATTATTGTACACCTTTATTGAGATCATGATAGCAACATTGCCATGTCCAACATTTCATTTGGTAGAAATAATAATAAATGTAAATAATAAAATGTTTATTATTTTCCCCTCCACTAAATGGTATTTTCAACCAACAACAACTCTGCTAAACTCAACAACTGAATAATGTTTGTGGTGTGTGTGTGATGTACGCGCATGCGTGTCTGTGTGTGTGTGACTGGATGTGACACAATCAGAGTCACAGTTGTGACATTGGTATGGCTGTCCTGGGGTACAGGCTTGGTGGGCCCATCATCTGCATTCCCAGCACTGCTCCCAGACCTCCTTGGACTTGGAGTTGTTAAAGTGCTTCATGCACACAATGTAGACTCGTTGGAGGATTTTTAATCTTCTGGTTCAATGTGCTTTGTTTTGTCTCTTTTCTTAAGCAGGACAGTTTTTGTTGTTGTTCAGTGTGGTTTGTCTTGGCTTGCTTTTTTCGGGCTGTTTTTTTTATGCAGGGCAATTTTTATTTTTGCCTTCTGAGTGCTTGACTTTTTATGCTCTTCCAGTGCCTGCTTGATGGGTTTATCCATGACAATCACAGTTTTTCTCCTCAAATGAATATGATATGTGATGTGTATATGGTTACATAAGACAGAACGTTACTTAAGGCAAAACTTTAAGGAGGGTGGTTGGGTGGGCGTATATAGCGAACATCTAGCATCCCAAGAGTTCAGTGTTCGAATCTCATTACAGACAACTTTAGCATTTTAACTAATTTGCAACTACTTTTTAGCTACTTCGCAACTACTTAGCATGTTAGGTAACCCTTCCCCTAACCTTAACCCTTTTCGCTAATCCTTTCCCTAACCCTGAACTTAACCTTTTGACCTAACTTCTAACCTTAACCCTAAACTTAACCCTAACACCTAGCCTAGCTAACATTAGCGTTGGCCACTTAGCCACCTAGCTAAAGTTTGCTAACAACAAATGGAATTTGTAACATATCATACATTTAATACATTTGTAACATATTGTATGTTTTGTGAATTTCGTTCAAATATTTTTATTGAACACACACAGGAATGGTGTATAGGTATGAAAGGCAGGTATACAATTTTTAACTAAACATAAAAGAGCAGACAGAAATAAAAAGATCCAGAGTTCTGGGTACAAAACAATTATTACAAAACAAGACATACAAAACAAGGACAGGTAGAAAGAAAGAGGGTGGGTGTCACCCCCCCCTTATTCCCCCCCTTTATCCCTCCCCCCCCTTATCCCTTCCCCTTATACCCCTCCCCGCTGCTCGGGTGGCGGTGCCAGCACGTGCTGCCCAGAGGTGGATTAAAATATTACAATGGAGAGTGCGTTAAAAAGTACAAATTCACAGCGCCGAATGGTCCAAGTAAGAGAGGAAAGGCTGCCAGATCTGATCAAATGTTAATAATTTATTGTTCAGAATATATCTAATCCTTTCTAAGTGTACAGTGTTTGCCAATTCGCTGAGCCATAATTTGGTAGTGGGCGCTTCCCTCTTTTTCCAGAACAACAAGATTAGTTTTTTTGCCGAAATGAGACTGTAAGAGATGAGTTGTTTTTGGGGGTTGGTTAGTCCGATTAGGGAATCAGACACTCCCAGGATTATCAGAAGCGGGTCTGGGTCAATTGAAGTCTCCAGAACTTCAGAGAGGATCCTAAAAATTCCACACCAGTAACCATGCAAGCTAGAGCATAGGGCAAAGCAGTGGAGAAGTGTACCCTGTGCAGCCTGACATTTATCACACAAAGGGGATGTATCAGGAAATATCCTATGCAGTTTGGTTTTGGAATAGTGTAATCTGTGTAATACCTTGAATTGTATGAGCCGATGTCTGGAGTTAATGGAGCAGGTGTGGATATACTCCAAGCTATCTTCCCAGTCTGCCATCGAAATGTCAGTCCCTAGTTCTTCCTCCCATTTTGCCTTAATGGCCTCTGTAGAGGGTGTGCTAACCGATTGAAAAGAGTCATATAAACGAGATATCAGTTTGTCTGAGGTGGGGGATGTTTTTATGCATCCGTCAAACATGGAAGGCTTAGCGTTCCCAAATGTTGGGAGGTGTTTCCTAACATAGTCTCTGATTTGTAGGTATCTGAAAAAGTTATTTCTGGGAAGATTATAAGTTTCCCTCAGCAACTCAAAGGAAGCAAAGGTCCCTTCTATATATAAATCCCCTATGGTACTTATCCCCAACTCTCCCCATTGCTCAAAGGTGTTATCAAGGTTGGAGGGGGCAAAGGAGGGGTTCCTGGCAACAGGGAGCATGAATGACATTGGTCTAAGCTCAAAGTGGGTTTTAATTTGCTTCCAGATTTGGACTGTGCTATGTATAATAGGATTGTTACGATAAAGTGACCTCTCCAGATTGACAGGCGACAAAATCACAGCACCAATAGAGAAGGGGTGACACTCCTCACGCTCCATACTAAGCCAGGTGGGTGACGGACGTGCGTCATCCAGCAAAAACGTAACCGCACGGAGGTTAGCGGCCCAATAATAAAATATAAAATTTGGGAGAGACAGTCCTCCTTCCATCTTGGATTTGCAGAGGTGTTTTTTACCTATCCTGTGTGTTTTATAATCCCAGATGAAAGGATTGATAATTGAGTCCAGTTGTTTATGAAAGGATTTAGGTATGAATACTGGGATGTTCTGGTATAGGTAGAGCAGTTGTGGGAGCAAGACCATTTTAATGGCATTAATTCTTCCGAGCAGAGAAATTGGGAGAGTTCTCCAAAATTGTATGTTTGTTTTTAGTTTTTGCATCAGCGAAGGGAAATGTTTTGTGAATTTGAATTACAATTTGTAACATATTGTACAAATGGCAATTCCTAACATATCATACAAATTGTAATTGATAAAATATCATACAAAATGGATGATGGACATTCACAAATTAATACATACCATACGAAACGTACATACAGTATCATACTAAACTGTGTGTCTCGGATTTACGTACAGAATGATACAAAATGCTCTGAGATCAGGTTGCGCTATGTTCTATCCAACCATGCCACAGATGCCTTTTGGCTTCATTCAGACTGGAAGGACATGGTGTACAGAGAGACTGTGGGGACAGCAGGGAGAATAGAACAGAGAACAGAACAGAAAACAGCCATTGGATACAGAGCTTTGGGAGAGATTAGGGTAGAGATGCACACAACACAACACATCACAACACCTCCACAGCCCGTTTCTGTACCTACAGATGTAGGATCTTTATTTGATCACACTTTTGTTGTTGAGATTTTTCCTGTACAGCAGGAAATGCAAACTTGTAGTGTATTCTAGGTTTAGATGACAGACTTGATATGCCCTAATAAAAAAGGTATCAACCCCTACACAAAATGTATTATAATCCATATAATAATTCACATTTCCTGTTGCTGCACAATTATTTTTCCTGCTGTAGTTAACTGGCTCAAATTAAGATCTTACATCTGTAACCAAGGATTATTCCTTTGGCTATAGAGGCAGCAGCAGTGGTGCCATAGAAGCAGAACACTTAACCATACACAACAGGGAAGAGGAAACGGCTCCACCAGAATGTGCCTTTACATAACATTGATGTGATGGAAAGGAGTCATGGGGAGAATGAATGTTTGAGTACGGAGAGACTGTGTGTGACAGGGTTCTTTCTGGAATATTCCATTTCTGGAATGTTGTTAATTAGTTTTTGAGTATAATAATTCATTTGGAGCATCAGAGGTTGGGAGACTGGAGGAATGGTGGACTGACTGAATGGCTGGACCAGGATTTTGTTTCCACTGAGGACGTGTGTGTGTGTGTGTGTGTGTGTGTGTGTGTGTGTGTCTAGGCCTCCGGGAACAGGCCACCAGGAACAGCCATTCGCTGCTGCAATTCAGTATGACAGGAGACTCATAAACACCCCACACACACACAACACACACACACACACACACACACACACACACACACACACACACACACACACACACA